>NC_135582.1:27357053-27659678 GCF_965152235.1 Eretmochelys imbricata
CTAAAATATTGTGTGTTCAGTATACGAAGAACCAGACAGGAAGACACGTTAACAAAAAACCCAACCTGTTCTCACACTTTTGTTGACATTGTCAGTGATGGTGATGCTCAGACAAGAAAATGTGTTATATTACTTTCAAATCCATTCTAAAGGAGGAAAAACAAAAATGGCCCAACTCCTAATCTCCATGGAAAAAACTGTATTAGCGGACAAGGTAGTCAGTAAACTCTGAAGTTAACATTGCAGAATTTTTGATTCACGCTGCACCAAGAAAGGTGAGAGGTCTGAGAAGTCACGAAGGAGCAGGTGCCTGGCCTTCAAACATAGCTGAGCTTTAGTTTTGCGGAGAAATCATGCACTAATCCTGCAGATCATGGAGCATCTGAAAGCAAGGCCTTCCACATTGCTTTGAGTCCCCTTCCTCAGGAGTCATGTTGTCACTGGCTCTTCCACTGACTGCATATCACCACCCCTATAACGTGGAGTAAAGGCTATGGTGGAGGTCTTAATGTCGGGCAGACCAGTATTAACTGTGCCAATGCAAATTGCTAGAGTGTCTTTAATCCCCTTTGCTAGAGGAGCATGCCTTGAAAGGCAGCTTCTTCATGGCTCCACTCCTTCTTTTCACATTATGTGCCACTAAAATACTTGCAAAGGGCTTTTGGGAGTGAATATTCTACTTAATTCCGATCTCCTAATGCCTCTGCTTCTGAGTATTTTTCAGTCTTCTCAAATGATGGACTAAAATTCTAGCTCCGCAAAGTGCAGTTATGGGGTTATTTTAGTGAAACAATCAAATGCTGAAGATTATACGATTGGAAATAATGCTACATTACAGAGTTTTAAAAATAGATTCGATTTATAAATAGTTTTGAATTAAAAAAATATTCTCATACACTTGCCTTTTTTAGCACACTGTCAAGGGTTTCTGGCCGACTGATGTCAAAACAAATCAAGACAGCATCGGAATCTGGATAGGAAAGCGGGCGGACATTGTCATAATAAGGAGACCCTGTCCAGAAAAAAGAAATGTTTATTGCTTAATATTCCCTTTATTCTGCAGTCATGCAAACTTATTCAGAAGGTTTACAGTAAAGCTCTTGAATGGCATGTCACTATCCTTCTTCCAAAACATACTACATTTCCAAGGTTATTTTTGGTGCTTACTTCTCCATGCTCCAATTCCTTCTTAGGCCTAGCCCTAAATAAGGGGGATTTCTTCCTTAGGTAGTTAATCAGGTTAGCAACCCAGTGATTAAACTTCCTTTGCAAGCTTGAAAGCAGCTGTGACACTCCCTGACAGCCCAAAGAGTGAAATCAGATATGGGATAGAACATGGAGCTGGTGACAGGCATGTCTCAGAAAAGTGAGACCTTTGGTTTGGGTATGACCCCACCAAAGGCTTGTGTGACCTAATGGGCCTTTTGTGTATCTTTCTTTTATGACTCTATAGAAAATCAGAAAGTGTGGGAGCCATTACCCATTGCTGGACTGGGTGACCTGGTCTTTTCCATTTCTTACACCAATTCTAAAAGTTTGGATGTCTCTCCACTGTTTATCAGAACTGACTGAATCCCTGGAGCTGGCAAAAATCAGCTGGTATTGTCAAGAAAGAAGGCTCTTTCCACACACACTTTGTACTCTACTTCTGGCCCCCTCCAGAAGCTGGACTAAACTTTCTCTAAAGCAGTATAGTCAATGAGTCTTGGGTGAATGCTGGGAGATTTTAATGTTTTTCAGAAGCCTAGTTGGAAGGAATCCCCTTATGTTAGCACATAGGCCTCTCAGCGACAGCAGGATGGCCCACCATCGCATATTTTAAAGGTGTCTTCAATGGTCAAGACTAGAATAAAATGGTGTTTGCTCAAAGAAGGAAAGCCTTAGGATACTGTACAGAAGTTACTCCAGTAAACGTATGTGGTATAAACATAGGCCCAACCCTGCAAAGACTTATACATGGGGTTAGCTTTACACACTGTGAGTAGCACCATTGGTTTCACTGAGATTACTCAGTGTGTAAAGTTAAGCATGAGCATAAATCTCTGTAGGAATGTGACCATAATAGGTATTGACTAAAGGATTCTGAGATAGGTGATTATGGGCCAAATTCTCTGCTAGTGTAAATAGGTGCATATCCATTGACTTCAAAGGAGTTTCATCTATCTTCATTAGCAGAGAATTTGACCTGAGACCTGTAAAAATTCCATTTATTAAGGCTCTGATTCAGCAGGGTTCTTATGCACATGAGTGGTCCCATGGACTGAATTGGGGGCTTGATTTAAGAAAGGTATACCTATAGCTTAAGAAAAGCTATGACATAAAACAAGTAAGTTTCTGTATTTCTCTATTCCATGGACCTAAAAAGATGGCATATCACATTTTTATGAGACAATAGCGTAACTTTTTTAAATGTGTTCTATGATTCATCAGCTAATTAGATCCCTTATTTTCTTCAAACTATCCACAGCTAATTGACTGTAAGTTATCTCAAAGGCTGAAAAACAATCATGATTAACCAAAAGAGAAAACTTCTGTAAGTTTCTCCCTGAAAGACAAACAGTTCATGCTGTTACACAAGGAAGTAAGAGAAACAGTGAGCGCACATCACAGTGCACTCCAGCTGGACAGCTTATGCCAGAAGGGAACTGCAAGAATTCTAGGAATTTTGTTTTTGAAATTGGGAGCAACATATGGGCAATGAAGCATTACCCAAGTTGGTAGAAGAAGGTAGTTTGACGAAACTGGGCTTCCCCCCTAAAAATTCCCCCACAAGAATTGTAAACAATGTCAATCCCACAATGAATGAATGAATATTCATAGCTTCAGAATGTTGCTCTTCAAAAAAAAAAAAAAACTTTTAGCACTCTTCAACATTAAACAAAACACTAGAGGAAAAATATCAGATATAGTATAGGCCTGACAAAGTAAACATTCAAAATACTGGGTCACGTCCTGCTCTCAATTATACCAATATAAATCTGGAAAAATTACATTGGCTTCAGCTGAATTGCTGTATTTACTCTGGTGTAAAGGAGAGCTCAATTTGACCTCTTTCTGGAATGCACAAGGCCCATATTTTGCCTCTAGATTTCTGTGTCCTACAAAATAGTTTCAATAGTTGCTTATTTAACCCCCTTTGCGTAATGTTTTGATATCAGTGGGCTCTCAATCACACGGACGCTGAGTTCTAGATCTATTATTCCATCAGAAGACCTGACATTGTATGTACGGGACTAGTACTTCACCTTAGCTGGCCTTTCAAAAAGGAAAAATCCAGAGTAAATCATGTGGATAAGTATCCCAAAGAAGGAAACAATCATATGCCCCCCCCCAATGCAGAGCAAATGCTTTTAGCTTTCTACATAAGACATATTAGCACTAATTCATCCATGGTGAAACTCAACTGAAATTAAAGGGAAGAGTTCACTCCAATGTACGTATTATGCTTCATGTGTATCAATAAAATACATTCTTTTCTTACAAATCCTGTTCTATGTTGTGAAGGGGTATTGCGATGGGGGCATCTTCCCCGCCAATACCTGTTCCTGCTGTTAAATCTGCCAGCACTCCAGAGCCTCAAGGGAATGATCGGCCAGATAGGTTGCATGGCCGTGCTCGCAGTCCTTGGCAGATATTCTGGGGTACGTCACGGATGCTAACAGGAGACCTATACTGTTTTGTAGATCACAAACTCCACCCCCAGCTATCCTGCTCTGTGCTCGCTAGTTAGTTGTGTGAACCACTTCATGGCTCCCACCTTTCCTCCCCCTCAGCACAGCTCAGACAAGTAAGAGCAGGATTAGCCCTTTGTCTTTAAGATCATTAATATCTGGAACGATAAAAGTTGCCAGCTACAGAGAAATCTTAAAGAGCCTCACCCAGAAACTAATTTCTTAGACACATACCTAACTGCTCAGTCACTACTCCTCAATGATACAACATATACCATATATGTGCATAAATATGCATTTATGCATACAAAGGCATGCACTTACTAAATTCAGCTTTGTGATTCCACTCACCATACCAACTCCAGATGTTGGTTTTTTTATGTTGTTTCCTTTTGAGTCTCTCATGTTAAAATGCTGAACACTAAGATAGTTAAGTATGATCTGTCAGTTTGGTTGTAAACGAGATATACTGGACACATTCTTTTCTCTGAGGGAGTGTGTGGTAAAACTAATAGGAATATTTTAAAGTACTGACCATGTGGAATGCTTCAACAGAAGAAATATATTTACTGGTTTCATTCAGCAGCAATCACCAAATCTTTGTGATTACACAAATAAAAAACCTAACTGCATGACTCAATTCAAGGTAATATTTCATCATTTATTCCACATAAAATTCTCAGGACCTAAAGAATCTTAGGAATGTGAATCCAGTCTACGCAGACCTTCTGAATGCAGTTCAATAACACTCTGTTCCATCTTTTTCTCAAGTTAGTGTACCAATCTGAAACCATGCCAAGACCAGAGAAGAGGAGGAGACTTCACAAACAGAACTGCCATACTCCAGTCAAAACTCTACATTTATTTATTTTTATTTTGTTGGAGCAGATTGGTGACAATCACGACCACATTTTTGTCAGGGCTAATTTCAACCATTCTACAGTTTATCCGAAACCTGGTGGACAGAGTAACGTTCCTTTTATTCTGTGGCAGAGACTGGTCCCAACAGCATTTTTTATTTCTTAGTTCTATCTGGTAGATTACATAAATAGCGGAAGCCTGAATCGGCTAAATATTTTAATAACTGCCTATTTAAGATCTTATGTTTCATATAGAGTTAACTGAGCAAAACTCACATTCATTATAATTTTAAAAATTCATTTAGGCCTTGATCCAGAAAAGCACCAACGCACATGATTAAAATTAAGCAAGTGAGTACTTTCAATGACTTCAATAGAATTATGCATGTGCTTAAGTGCTTTGCTGGAGCAGGGTACTAGCGATAGTGTAAGATGCCAGATAACTGTTACCGGCAACTGCAATCCTCTGTTTATCCACAGAGCACACAAAGCTCTTCGCCACTATGCCTAAACAATGTGGCTTAACCCGAACTACTTAGGAGGGACCAACTCTAGGTAATTCATTGTTCTTGCTCAATGCAAGTGTTGGCTGCTCTACTGAGACTGTCCATAGGATGGCATTTCATGTTGTTTGGAATACATGACACTGGTACACTAGCATTATTCCATTTCTTACAGACCAGAAAACAGCCATCAGATGTTAACAATTTGTGGCCTTTTTTTTTTTGATTGGTCAAATAACCAGTGACCCAGAGGTGAAGGATTGCATTATTCCGTATCAACTGCCTGAACTGTCTAGTTACTAACTTCATGTGTTAAAAATGACAAAAAAACTGATGGTAACTAAGAACTACACACTTCATTGAATCTCTCTTGCTGGCATCCTTCTTTTAATGCTTCAGTGAACAATTTTGGGGAAATTAAGGCCATTTTATTTATTATGTGGCAGAATTCAATGATTTATCATCTCCAAATGCAAAAAGTACTACAAGCATTCACAGTAATTTAGTTTATTTATGGATTTAGCAATCTTTCACCCTAAACAAAAAATATTCTTTAATTACTGGTCTTTTCCCTGACAACTTATAAATCTTCTCCATTTCCCATTTATTGACAGTACTCTTTTTTTAAAAAATGAACGAATTATGTGGAAATTATGTGTTTTTTCAACTATTACTAAAGAGTATAGGCCCAAACTTGACCAAATAGTAAGTGATCTGAAAGACAAAGATTTCAAACCCTGAAATACCCCCATGGTGCTTTCTGCTTTTGTCGGTTCTCTATTAAATGCAATTCTTATATGTTGCAGCTCTAATTTATATATTTTGCAAAACGGTTCAGTGGAAAGATCTTTGTAATTAATGCTACATTTCTACACAGACACTGAGCACGCTGTGCACATGCAAATCACAGTAAAGCTAATTTGTTTGAAGCTCTAAGGCCCTTCTGGATTTAATTATATGCTAATCCCCAGCACTGCAGTACTATTTCTGGTTCTGTAGAGAATTATTTTATTAGAGTATTCGGCACAGAGTCCACATTTCAACCTTCATACGTATGCTACAGAAATGACCTACAGTCTATAGTTAGACAGAGAGAGAGAAAGACAGACATATATTTAAAGCCCCAAATGTTCTTACTGCTTCACAGCTTTTTGCTGTACAAATAAGAAATTTGAATTTAAAAAAGTAATTTTAATGTAAGAAGGCAAAAACTTGCTAACAGGATATATTTAAAGTTTGATGTCTGAATGATAAACTGAAAGAAGTCTGACGTGTAGATACTCATCGAAGTTTCCATGAGATAACATTGTGAAGGTTCTTCAGCCACCAAATGGAATATTCCTCTGAAATATTCTGCTTAACAAAATGAACATATTACACCCTAACTGGCTAGAGACTATCATACAATATCACTACAGAATGAAATAATTTCTAATGAAATGATATTGCAACCAGATAGCACTAATTTGAAAAAAGGCTTAGTGGTTCTATACCAGTTAAATCTCATTTTGACAGGCATTTTCCTTTATGTTAGGAAAAATTTTAATCCTTGTAAAGACTTACAGGTTTAGACAGCACTAGAAAATATTTTAGATAATCTTTCTTCCTACGCCGTCCACGTTATTAAACATATAATGTCCTAACCCCATATTTAGACTTTGATGTTGGAAATTCATTAAAAACTTTCCAAATAAATTTACACGTGGCTTTAAAATGTTTCCAACCATCCAGTATGTGGTGCCAGGTGTTTTGTAATTGTGGTCCTAGACCATACATTATATATTGGGAAGTTTTATATGTAACCAAAATCAGTGCATGTTAACATTGGGGTCTGATACCACCCTGAGGCAGGATTGTGAGATTCTGCTTTATACATGCCTGGAGGTTTGCTATTCACCTCAATGGGAGCAGAATTAGGCCTTGAAATGGCAATATCTGTCTCCTGAAGAACTCAATGGCAAGACTTCCATCAACTTCAATTAATTGGAGGTATTAATCAGTTAGCCTGGAATCTTGATGCAAGCTGTCTGTAGTTTAAAGAAAACACACAAGACTGTTTAACACAATTAAAAATTAATAGTGGAGACTGATAAAGTCATATTGAAATGTTTTGGGTATATTGCCGTCAAAGTCAACTAAACGGCATCTTTTTTATGTAAAATATATAAATGTATTCCAAGTGGCATCATTAAATGTGAGTTATTGTCTCAGTGTGTTGTAATGTGATTTTCTAATCCACTGAATGCTAGATGTTTTCTTAATATATAAACCTAAAATCAATAATAATTTGCAAAAATATACCAGTGGTATAAAATAATTTTCATAGCTTGAATTTCACTGTGGGCCCAGTCCTGCCACCACTGAATTTAATGGGAGTTTAGGCCTATACTCTAATTCAACAGATAGAAACAGAGCAAAGATTTGTAAAATAATACCAAACCAACAAGGACTTGAGATAGACAAAAATGTTAATTTATCTTTTGAAGTCTTCTTGTCTGGTAGCGTGATTTTTGTATTGAGTGGCCCAGGTTTGTAGTAGTATTTATTCTAACAATCAATGGGAGCTGGCTGTTTTCAGAATGTGACTTTTTTACCTGTAACCCCCAAACCACTAAATCAATCATTCAGCAATGCTTTATACAAAACGAAGTATTCGTTTTATCTTTCAGCTTTACCACTGCGACAATTTTAGTTTTAAATTGCAAGCATATTGACCCTGTGATCCTGCACATTTGACTAAAGCAAATATTAGGTCCCTGATCAGGACCCAAATAGTGTATTGCGTAGGAGTTCTTAAGCATTTTCAGGTATATCTTCCTGTAAGACTACTTCTTCCCTTTTTAAAATACTGCAAAATGTATTTTTCATTACATGAATATGTCGGATCTATTTTTTCCACACTGATTTCAAACCTTTGTAGGTCAAAGGAGTTGACCTGTGAAGAATGGGCTACTTTTTAATGAATAAAAATAAAGATTATGTTTCAATACAAATCTGCTCACTGGTGATTTTCTATGACTTTAGAAAGCTACTGTGTAGAGTTTATTTGTGCAATGAATGGTTATCTTATGCTGTGGATGAGCAATGAAGATGAAAACTCAAACCTGTTTTATTACACTCTGAAAGTTTGTAACCCTTACTTGTTTGTATTGTTAGCCATCTTGCTTTTTGAAAATACTGTTGAGCATGGGCTGTGAAACTACTTGCTTTCCCAGGCAATAGTGCAGCAAAAAATCAGAGATCACACCTAGCCAATCAGAATAAAAACAATTATCTTAAATCAAAAAATTACCAATATTAAAAAAACCCTCTATATGAATTTAATTTCCAGTATCAGGATCATCTTGCCATTTTGGAGGAGGAGCTGCCTTCATCAGGCCCAGCTGCAAGACAGGCCATCTACATAAACTATGAACTTGCCTAGGCATCAGACCAAGAAAAAATATTTGAGAAAGGAGTTGTATGCCCTATTCAGTTTCCTCAACCCAGATTTACTGGTCTAATGCTGTGGTTCTCTATCACAGATACTCAAACCTCTGCTGACACTTCGGACTTTTGTGATGGTCCTTCCCAGCTTCCCCTCCTTTGCCTTAATATGTCAACTCTAACTAGCTCCTTTCACTTCTTGGTGCTGTAATTTGCAATGGATCTTGGGCTGTTCTCAGTTCCAGTCTCTCCCATGGCACTTAAGAGGCCATGGCAAATTAGGGTGGGCACAGGTGAATAGGAGGTTTGGGAGAGGTCTGTACAGCTGAGATCTTCATCTGATAAACTGATACAGCAGGCCCTAAAATGTTGGGAAGTTACTGATCTAAAGTAAGACCTAACTACTTGGCTGGTAGTTTGAGAATGCAAGGTCCCTCAGATAGACATCAGCATACAGAGAAGCTGAACCCCTGGGAAACTGTTAACATGCCAGTTAACCTTTGAAATAGAATCCATCACAAAGCATTTGAGTCAGTGTTTCTGAAACAGGAGTGGGAAACAGTTCGAAGGGGGAAAACAATCAAACCTAAATACTGCTTTTCTGGTGTCCATATTTAAAACCGAGAGGAGGAATTATATTCTCTCTACCACCGCTTGATGACTGGCTAGGGCTTATCTCCAACATCCTGCTTGTTAACATTGGGTCTAACACCTCCCAGAGCCAGGGAAATAGACAAGCGCTATGTTTTGTCAAAAGTTGGAACACAAAGGAGCCCATATAGGAGCATCAGCTGACTTCATCTAACATTACCACATGTGTACACATATCTTATCTTTTACTCCCCTAGTGTCCTGTAAGGGGAATAGGGGTTACCAAGACAGGATGATAGTCCGGGAGCACAGATGCTAGGGTCCAGGACTCTTAAGATAGCCCTTCCAGTCATGTCAAACTATATCCTGTGTTACTTGTCATGCTCATTCTCCTTCCATTACAACATAGACAGGATCTTCTCATTAATGGAGCTTTTTATCCCCCCCTCCCTTTTCTTGCATAATGTAAATGGCTGGGAGAATCCCTCTGTAGAAAAAGAGAATTAGAAGCAGATGCAGCTGTCTGCCACATACAGCTGCCATTCACATCTGGAGGCAAACACTCCATTGATGTGAACAGCAATAATGTGCTCCTTAGGGTCGGTCACCAAGGCAGTAGGGGATGTTTAGTTCCTGTCTTACAGTAGATTCTATCAAGAATCCCACAAAGGCTGCTGCTTTGCACTTGAATGCTGAATTGTAAGAAAATGATTTATCTTTCCCCGAACTCCCTTCCCGATTTTAGCCTCATGTACAACACAAACAGCCACTTGCTTTGGCACTTGATGCTCTCATGCAAAGTCTAGCCTCAGTCCTAAAATTACTGCAAAGCCAGAAGAGGACTTGTCTATGTTGTTTTTCATCTGGTTCTGTTAAAGCCACACAAGGCAGTACTCCTGACAGAGGACTTGCTCCCCAGGCTATACAATGGGAAGATCAATTTAATTCAGTTTCCTTGGATTCTGCTGCCCGGTGTGTGCTGCTCTGTTTCCTGCTCAAGACTCATGTTCCCCTCCACTCACAAGGTGGTCTGTCCGTTTACCACATTCAACTGTCTCTGTACCACTGGGTGCTGGTTGCCAACTCCCACATTCACTTGTCTTTCCCGCCTTTGGTTGCTCTCTACCACTCAGTTATCTTCCTCTCACTGAGAGATCTCTTTCTGCATTTCTACCCAATCCCTTTGTTACCCTGCTCTGGAGTTCAGTGCCCTCCCATTCCACCTGCCACCCTCAAGAGATTCTTCTGCCACTCCCCCTACAAAAAACTAGCTCCTGCCTCCCCTTCTCAGCCATCTGCCCCTCCTGTCAGAGCTCTGTCTCCCCAGTGCCTGATTTCCACCTTTCCTTCCCTTTCCAGCCCAGTGGTTCCGATTTCTCCCAGGTCAGTTCCTGAGATGCTCTCTGGTTCCCTCTGGTGGCATACCCAGTCACGTATCCTCTTTTCACCTCCCCCCTTTGGTCCATTCCCATGTTCTCTGAGGAGGCTTGTTAGCCCAATGCTCTCTGGCCTATCAGGAAGCCTTTCCTATATCATGTATTCTGTTGTCTCTAGGAGGTTTGTCCTTTCCACACTTCCTGTCCCCCCACAAGTCTGTGTCCCCCAAAAGCTCTGTTTAGCTCCCTTCCATCCCACCCCCCCCCCAATCCCTGTTGAGGCCACTCTTTGATTCCTGTGGTCTCATCTTGTGACTCAGGTAAGGGATCCACAGACTCACGGCCCTGCTTACAACACACCCGGCAGTAGAAGAGGAGGAAAAGCGGTGCAGCCGAGCTGTGGGAAGGGCTTCCTCTCTCTGCAGGCTGCAGAACTGGATTGTGGTGGAGGGTCAAGAATGGACTAGGTGCTAAGCCATTTGTGCCTGGTAGGGTAGTGGGGAAATTAAACAAAAATTTGAAAGAGGGGCCATACACTGTTGTCCTCCACCTCCCAAGCTAAAAGTTGAGGAAGGGTTTAGGATGGGTCTCTTTGTACCCCCTATAATTACACATATGGCTGTACTTCCTTCCCTTCAGGCATCAGGAGTACCACAGAGTTCCTGCTCTCAGGTTATTTCTTCACCCCATAGCCCCCTGATGGCTTTAGAATCCAACCCTGCACACGGTTACACACTAGGAAACTTTACCCAAGTAGTCCCATTGAAGTCAGACACCCCTTGCCCAAGTTACAGCTATTTGTGTGCAGTTTTGGGCCCACAGTGGTGGTGGGGGGGAGGAGGAATAAAGAACAGTTCAGCAAAACACCCCAAACCCACTCAGATATTGGCATGACTATTAAACTCGCTGTTTTTGTATAATCACGTTTTACGCAAGGAGAACCCCTGCAGACTTTCACAGCAGTGATGACAAATATTAAAATGAAAGGCTCATGATATGCAATAATAATCTCCCATCTGCTGGGCTAATTACTACAAGAACTTTTGGTGGGGGTGGGGGGGGAGCGAAAGAGGCTAAACACAACTGAGGCAAATTAAAACAATGCCTTCTCCAGTTACCCGTGACTATTAAACTAGAAAGCAGTTGAAATTCCTGCTTGAAAGAAGGAATTATTGAGTAAAAGCTCAATGAGTATTTGTGTCACACAGGAGCAAATATTTAGATTTAGCAACACTTGTTAATATTCATTATGAAAAGACTGATCTGAGTCACAAGTATGACATGAATGCAAGAATAATCACAAGGCATCTGCTATGATGCAGGTCACTTACCAGAGGTGTCCCACAGACTCAGCTCTATTCTTTGTGTGTCAATTTCAAAACTGGCAGTGTAATTTTCAAATACTGTAGGGACATAATTCTGAATAAAAAGAGAGAGAAACAAGGACAACGTTATTGTCTTTAAAATCCACAGACACACCAGTAAGCCTGTCTGACATCGTTCATTGCATTTGAGAACCAGTTGTAGAGACAGACAGCTGGGTTCAGAAACGCACTTTCTCCCACATGTAATCATTTCCCTTCTGCACTGCAGAGTAAGTTAGTGAAATCACAGCGGCTGGCTTACAAGCAAAGATACAGCTGCACGATTGTAAAAGACTTTGCCCGGGAGAGAAACACCCGTGGAGGTTAAATATAGATGCTGTACGGGCTTTGCTCCATCTCGGGACCAGGAGACAGAGCGTGAGTGGGTTCGACATACCTCTGGGAAGCAGTCCTTAGCAAAGACATGGAGAAGAGCTGTTTTCCCACACTGGCTATCACCAACCACCACAATTTTACACTTCACGTTCTGGTTAGGATCCATGATAGATTTGCTGGATAATTTCTGGCTCGCTCTTCTCTCCTTCATTGATGTTGCCTTATTTTCTCTTGCAGCAAAAAATAGCGAGTTTGCCCGAAAGAAACAAAGCCACCGAAACACCCGGCTAAGTCTGAGCCTGGCGCTCCGTGCGCCCCGCGCAAGATGATCCCTGCCGCACAGCCCGTCTCCCAGGTCCAGTTCCGAGGCGACTGCTTTGTCTCACTCCTCCGTACCCGGCTTTATATGGCCCGTCTTCCAATCCGGTCCTCTCTCCACGAGAGCGAAACTGATCCGCCTCTTCCCCTTTTATGGAGCCCAGAGAGCTTGCGAGCGCGGGCTGCCTCCGTCGCCTGTAAACCACACGCCCTCTAGGGGAGCAGCGCCGCGCCGCTCCGCCGGGCCACGCCGCTGGGCCGGGGCCGGGAGAACTGGAAGCCCGGAGAAGGCTTTGCCCGGACAAGTCCGTGCATGCAGGGCAGAGCTGGCCCGGGAGCCCGGATCTCGGGAGAAGCCCTTTCCAGTACACCGTGTATGGGACTTATGGGGTCACTCAGGGCGGCGGCACCCGCTGCCCGGACTCATAGGGAAATGCCCCCAGCTGGATGAGATGATGGGGTCCCTTTCCCTCGCTGCCCCCCACTTTTTATCTCCTCTCCTTAGCCCCCAGCGGGCTGGCCTCCCTCCTGCACTTCGTGCCGTGGTTCCCACAGTCTCTTTATCTGTCTTTTCTGCTGCCTTACCAGCAGCGTCCCACGGTCCGCCAGCGAAGCGCCAATGCTCTGCCCCCCGCGATCCTTCCTGTAGCGCTCCCTAACCCCGGCATCGTGCCCCCATCCTTCCCCCAGCACCCCCAACCCCAGCGCCGTGCGCCCCGCGATCCTTCCTGCAGCACCCCCAGCGCCGTGCGCCCCGCGATCCTTCCTGCAGCACCCCCAGCGCCGTGCCCCCCGCGATCCTTCCTGCAGCGCCCCCAACCCCAGCGCCGTGCCCCCCACGAGCCTTCCCGCAGCACCCCCAACCCCAGCACCGTGTCCCCCGCGATCCTTCCCACAGTGCCCCAAACCCCAGCGCCATGCCCCCTCGATCGTTCCTGCAGTGCCCCCAATCCCAGCACCATGCCCCCTGTGAGCCTTCCTGGAGTGTGTCCCTTTATTCACCCCCACTGTTGCTATGCTAGGACTTTCACTCCCTCTCTGTTCAGTGCACATGGGATGTTCTGATCTTTCTCTCCTGCTGGGGCTGTTCTCCCCTCTATTCTTCCCTGGGAAGGGTTCCCTTCTCCCCTTCATCTCCTCCTGTGAGGAGCGACCCAGCTCCTGCTCATTCTCCAACCCGTCTGCCAGTACACGCGCTGCAGCGCTCCTCGCCTGTTTCATGGAGACTCCTGGGAAGGTCTCTGTGCAGCACCACCTATGGGAAGGGCAGAGTATAGGGGTTCCAGGCAGCAGAAGCGACAGCCGCGCCCCACTGGAGGTTCCCAAATCTGCCTTTGAAGTGAAGGCCCAGGGCTGAGAAAGGACAAATTAAACCTGACATAGAAAAAGCATTTATGCTGCAGTATGAAAGTACAGTTGTAGGTTTAATTCTCCAGTACAAATCAACACCAAGGTAAACTCATTGTAAATGAGAGAAAGACCAGTGAGTGTGGTATGAGTGCATGATTTCTACTGCAAGGTGAGATACCCAGCTATCTAACCCTGACAATTGCTTTAACCTGCAGTTCAAAAACACCTCTGTACCCTATAAGATATTAGTTGTAGAGGCAACAAGTAGAACACCTTTCAGTAATATTTATTGTTTGATTGATTATGTGAACAAATCATGTTGAATATTCTCCACAAAAACCCAAATGCAATCCACTGTAGAGTCTTGAAAAGGGACTTTATAACAGTTTGGATTAAATATTTACTTTAGGCACAGTCGTGAGGAAAGCGTGGTTCGGTAAACAAGATCAGCCCTGCATAAGCTGGAAAGCGCACATCTGAGTGAAGTTCCTCCCGTTCTTCCTCTTTGCTCTGGGGAAGCAGTAATTTGCTGGCCTATATCAGCGGAAAATGACTACTGTTACACACTGGCTCACCTGCGCTGGCCAACAAGAATGGGAGGTGGAGCCAAAGCTGGGCCCATTTCCCACCCCTCCTTGCTGTCCTGCTCTGGGGGTATGCAGTGGTGAGGGGTACTTAGTTCTGCTTACTTCTGCATGCCCAGACTTCAGGTCTAGGTAGCCCACACAGGGGAGTTAAGGCAGGGTCTTTCTCTCTGTTACATGTGCATGTAATCCAGGTCATAATCTAGCCCTATGTATACCCAGGTATCATTTGAGAAGCTAAAAGTGCTCCAAGTTAATAAAGTCTCCCAACACCCTTATGTGGCTAGTATTATTATGAAATCATAGGGAGTCCTATCAGTAGTCAGGAATAGTAGACGGTCCTAAGCATAACAGTTCAAACTCCACTGTACATTTTCTTCTTTTGTTTCTGTGTTTCACAACTAGAACTGGTCAGACGATTAATTCATCACTCATAAATTATCTGAGGAATTTAGCCCTTGTTTTCTGCTCACAAATCATTTGCGAAAAGATCCTGAGTTTTGCAAATGTATTCCTTATTCATAAGGAGTCATCGAATAGTTTGGACAAACAGCTTTCAGCCTATGGATTATTTGTCAACAGTTGATGTCAGCTCTTCACTCTTCGTATTTGTGATGGGTCTCCTATATCCTGTGATGTTTCTGCTCTCTGATTGGATGGTTTAAACTTTTAAACAGGAGACTAATGAATAACAAGTGACAAATAAGTAACAAATACTTGCTCAGATATGAAGATCCTTGATTACATTCAAACATAGACATTTATGTCCTTAAACATGAATGTGAACAAAACTGTATTTGTATGAATGTTCACAAATAGCAAACAATCAGGGGATGAAGCAGAGGAGTAACAGGGGCAAGATGCTAATCTGTGGCTTCATGGATCCACTCACCATTAACCCCTGAAGTAGTGGATGCAAGTTGTACAAATATGTAGCTGCCAGCCTGCGGCAGGTGGGTTCCATCCCTTCCTTCCCCTAGGATCCAACTTGCCACATTCTAACCATAACCTTTGCATTAAACTTTCAATGAAATCAAAGCAGTTTCATGTACAGAATAAGGGTAGAATGTGGTGTTAGTTCCCCCTCTGATATCTTTCATTTATTTCTATGTCATATCTCACTATTTAAGGGAGAATTCATGTTCAAATGTGCTAAAGTCACTATTTAGAATCCGTTTCCCATTGCTGGTATGTGAGAACTTCCCCTTATTGAAACAGTGAAATATCCAAATTTTGTGGAATCCATATTTGTAATGCAGTCTGATTATGGTATGCATCATAGTATGAGACTTGCCATTGCGTAGGAAGCAATGTTTTAGGTGACCTAGTGTTTGTTATGCTTTACAATGATGTGTATTGGATAGAAAAAATGTTCTTATTGGGTGAAATTTATCCATGACTAAAGTGCTAGCAGAAGATCTATATACCTCTGAAGTGCAACTTAAGTCATATTTTGAGGACTTAAATGGCACATAGGCTTGCTTCTGCTGGCCCTTTGCACAGATGTTGAATGTAGGTTGTCAACATCCTATCAGTGCATCAGAAATGTCAACACAAGTTGAAGTAGGATATGCAGTCAAAGTCTGATCCTGATGTAAATTCATTTATTGGCTGCGGCTCTGCTTTCCCTCCCAGAATGCACATAGGCAAACCACGGGTGAGCTGAGAAGGAAAGAATTTCCAAATGTTCAGGCATCACTTTACCAGGTCTGGCTGGCGACTTTTCAGAGGCATGTGAATAACATGAAGAAATCTCCTGCATCTGAGTATGTTAGGAATGCAGAAACCTTAATGCATACAAAACACTTTACTTGCCTTGGTTGCAGTTATCACTAAAGAACCTCCATCAGCACCCAGTGCACAGAACTACTGAAAGGGAAGGCTTCTTGAACACAGTGTGTTCATTTGTATGGACCATAAAGCACTGATGCTGTCTCTTTTGGTGAGACAGTATTTTTCAAGCAGTACAGAACATGTTCTTTATCAAAAAGTACCACAACAGAATACCCTTTCAGCATTCATCGGCCATCCTGAAGCCCAAAAAAGTGAACTATCACTAGAAGCGGTCAGTAACATTACCAAATTCTCATTGGAATACAGGCACTAGAATAATGAAAGGGGCAAAAAAGACATAAGCATGGTACACAATTGATAAATACACTAGGTTACTGATAGGGGAAATATAAGAAAACTCATATAAATGAATGTTGGCTCAGAAAACTATTGATCTAGAAGACATGCATCATATCCACTGCTGAAAGAGCTTGTTTGTTGGGGAAATTATTCCAGAGCAGTTAATCCTTTAGAAAATATTACTCATGTAATACTGTGAGGATTAGCATCTGTTAAGGTGTCTTGATAACTAAGGTTAACATCTCCACTGGTATTTTTCACATACAGTCTGGATTTTGATTTATGAATTAGAATTAGAATTAGCTGTTTTGTTCAGATCAAATTCTCATTTTTTCTTCATTCCTAATCCCTTTTCTAGACTTTCATATTTTTCTCTGCCTTCCATTGAAGGGTACCTCATTATATGGAGTCTAATCTATGTTAAAGAATACTGATTTTGCATAACATTGTATGGGACTGTCAGGACAAGTGTTTTTTTTTTCCCACAGGTAATTTGTCTGGACATTACTTTTATGACTCTAGTGAAATAGTTCAACGAAGGTGCCTGAGTAGCTGAGTGACTGCTTCATAATGTCATCTAAAATTGCCATCATCACCACATTCAGTGCCAATCACAGAAATATATACGTTAATTTTCTCTCCATATAAAACACACACAAAAATCAGAAAGTCAAGCACTTAAGTTAGGAAATGCCAGAATTAAGGTTGTCTGTAAGACCTTAATTTGGCCCCTTTCTACATATGCCTTATGATACAGTCTTTAATGACATGATCACATACTATTTTCCATGGGACCTGTGTTTTCTATTTTTAAAATTTGAGACATGCTATGATACATGTTGGGGGCTACATCAGTATCTGGGTAGGTAGATTTGTGGAGGAGATATCAGTGGGAGGAAATTGTGGAGCCACGTGATAAAGATACCGTTCCGATGTCCCTCATTTCAAATTGTGGAGCCACGTGATAAAGATACCATTCTGATGTCATTCACTGTAGACCCAAACTTACCTATATTCCACACAAATTATGGGGGAAGGGAGGAGTCCTCTTATTTTTTTTGGTAAAAATGAATTGTATCAGAAATAAAGAATCATGACATTTCAGCTGTAGAATGAGTCATTTACACTAGTGGAATGAATCCCACATCACTGTTGTAGGAAGGGTTGTTATAGTCATGTTGGTCCCAGGATATTCGAGAGACAAGGTGTGTGAGGTAATTGGACCAACTTCTGTTGGTGAGAGAAACAAGTTTTCGAGCTTACACAAAGCTTCTTCTTCAGACGTGAAGATATTATGTCACCCACCTTGTCTCCCATATCTTCAGGTTTGAAGAAGAAGCTCTTTCCATCAAATGTAGAATTTTCCCCATATTCCTTGAGTCTCTTCTTTTTCTGATATCTGCAGCCCTTTCCCAGCACAATTGTGGGAGGCTAGCATATGTTGTGGCAGGATGAATAAATTGTAGGATGTACTGAAGCTCTCGTGACTATTCACTTTCTGCTTTCCTCTATGTCCAGACTACTCAGGGTGTTCAGCCAGAGCGCTCATGTCTGAATGCAATTATGCTGGGACAAAGCATTCTTCCTAGGAAGCATTGGCATGACTTCTAAAAGAATGTCATTATTTTAAGCAAATTACAAAATAGTAATGTATTTCCTGTCCACAGGGAAATTTAATAAACAAAGAGAAAACAAGTACCAAACTACAAAAAATTATGTTGTTCTTTATTGGCTAAATTCCAGCTCAGGTATTTACATGTTGCCTTCCTAAATTCCTCCTGTAGTTTCAAGCCTTCATTTCCTGCCTCAGGACCCAATCACTCACCCATTGAAGTTAATGTGAATATTGCCATTGACTTCAGGGGGAGCCAGATTGCACCTTTAAACTGTTTCTTCCCACTACCACTAGTTTTCAAATGATCTGAGCCAGAGAGCGACAGAAATGATCAGTGCTTTGGTCACTGGTGTCTCTGATACTAAGGACTTGATCCAAAGCCCACTGAAGTTAATGGACAATTGACATCAATGCACTCTGGATTAGACTGACACTCATAGAGACCCTGATTCAGAAAAGCTCACAAACATGTATGTAAGTGCTTTGCTGAATAGGTGTCCCTGCCCTCAGTTCTGAAGGACCAAAGTTCTGGCTGCCTAAACAAAACTCATCCCTACAAACTTCCCTGTATTGCAATGGGTGTTTTAAAATGTATTGATAACGAGATGATGATAATGAACAACCAAACCTGATTAAGGACTTCTGAATAGTAACTATGCAGTAACAACTTCTACACAGTAATAATTGTAAAGAAATAAATTTTAATTAAGTGTGGATTGAAAACAAATGAACTTTGACAGTCATATAATCTGTCATTCAATATTTAGCAGCATTTGCCTTGTCTAGGCTACTGATAAAGAATTAAGTATAAAGGCTAGTTCATAAAATTAATTCAGAGCACCTATAAACTCAATCACAGTGGGTGGACTGGGAGTACTTTTGATGCTAAGACTATGATGTGAAACAAAGCTGAGCTGTTCTAACTTTCAAGGTATTCTGGGAGCAACTCCTTGACCGTGTTAGAGATGCCTTTAAACTAATTTCAGAACCTTTTTGTACAAGTTAAAGAAGGATTTTAAGAGAGAGGATAAAATATTTTAAAATCTAAAAGGTTTTACTTTCAACAATAAATTGATGCACTCTTAACACATTTGAAAAGGGATCATTATGAGTATGATATGCAGAATGCTTGTGATAGAGTTCACAAGAGACCTTCCATAAGAATAATTATAAGCTTTGGAATTTTCATAACAAACACAATTTGGCAGGCTGAAATTTTCTTATTAACTTCCAACAGTTTAATAACACTACTTTGATACAGAGAGGTATCCTTCCCCAGATATGTTCTATTTTATTTCCTTAATGTAAGCAACGAAATGAACTTGGAACCTGAATATGTGATCAAAATCTAGATCACCTTAGAAGGTGTATACATGCTTAATGTGTTACTGTCTCATGATATGAGAATTACAGAAGTACACCAAATTTATTAGCTTAATCCTAATCTGCATTATTGGCTCTATTTTGATAATTTAAATAGGCTTGGCTTTTGTGTCAGTTGAATTTGCTTGTTATTCTATTTTGAAATTCTGACACAAAAGGTTTTTATATGCCCCTCCAGCCATTGTATCTGAAAGCCTCACACTCTTTCATATAGAAATCATCACAACACCTTTCTGACATAGGGAAATACTATTACCACATTTTATAGATGGTGAACAGAAAGACTAAGTAAAAAGAACAGGAGTACTTGTGGCACCTTAGAGACTAACAAATTTATTAGAGCATAAGCTTTCCTGGTGACTTCATTCAGGTTACATGGAAGTCTGTGGCAGAGCTGGGAAATGAAGCTGGGTCCCAGGCTAGCCCCCTCACCATGGGATCTGTAGGTTATGTAGGAATTTTGCTATTATTTCATATATTGTCATAGAATGACATCACCTTTTCAGTTAAAATGTTGATAACATGTTAATAGCACAAATTCATGTGCATTATTCATATACATGTCTTTATTCTGTTTCCTATAGAGTTGATGCATGGGAAAACAGGGACATTTTTTCTGCTAGGGCCACGTGAAATCCTGCCAGGGACCTCTTCAAACAAAGGCAGTATTGTCTCTTAGTTAGAGGAAGGGGTCAGGGGTCAGATCCAAAAGGAGCTACTCTCTCTGTGACTTAAGGCCACTTGACCTTCTTGTGCCGCAATCAGCCCAGCTGTGACACAGTTTAAAGGTAGGACTTCACTGAAATATCACATATTTAGCTTGGTTAAATAAATTGCAAAAAAAAAAAAAAAAAAGAAAGAAAGAAAAGAAATCTGGATGAATAAAATTAAATTATCTTGCGCAGACCTGATGTTAGCTGCTTCACTGCTACATTATGTATGAGTTGCCATAGCTCTTAGTGAGAACAAATTATACATCCCCAGTGTTCTGCCATCCATGAAATCACATGCATCTCAAGGACATTTCTGGTTGTGTGATGGGGTGCACATCTCTCCAATATAGGAGAGAGTAGATACTCCTAATCAGGATAAAAAATCATAGATTTAAATGATACATTTCTTCTAGTTTCCCATAGCTGTATTCTGCATTTATCATTCATATAATAATATTTAGCTTTCATCCATAGATCTCAAAGTGTTCTGAATCCTGAATCCTGCAAGATTACCAGAGTATAATGTGGGATTCAGTTGTAATAAAGAGAGATGAGAATTTTGTTTTTTTTCATATTCACCTTTAAAAACAGAAAAAAATTCTAAAGCTCTAGTGATATTTGATTGACCCAGAAACTGAGCCAAAGCCTTGTGAAGTGAGTGAAAAGTTTTCCACTGATGTCCAACATAATTTGGATCAGGCCTCAAATTATTTCCACATGTATGCTGGGAATCCCCCAAAATAAAAGTCTTTATATTACCAAACTCTAAGAATTAATAAAGAAATAAACTATAGGGTACCAGCAGACCTTCCTAGGTGGTGATACTGCAAAGCCTTCCAATAAAACTTCTTTATGAAACTCCAGACTAATAGTCCACTTACTATCAGTGACTAGATATGTAATTGCAATTATGGGGAAATTAAAATAGCCTCCAATTAAGTAAAATGATTTCGGACAATACATTACCAGTTCTTACAGACATTGCACTCCACAGGGCTTCCACCAAAGGAAGGTGGCTTTAAAGCCACCAAATAACCGTTGCTTTCACAGAGTGCCATTTAAAACTCTTAGCTTTTTCAGTCAGCTTTTGAATTTCTTTTTATTATTTTCTGTCTGATAGACAGGCTGCTTCCTGCCATACAGTTAGAGAGCCAAATTCTATACTGATGTACACCTCATGTAAGTCCCATGAAGTCAGTGGGATTGCATGGAGTGCACATTTGTCCTGAATATTTCCCATGCCCTTAGGGAAAAACTAGATAATTTAATGGGGTTGAAACCAATAGGATTCTATAGGAATGCAATAAGAAACTTACAGAGAATGTGTAAAGTATACATGTATGTACATATAGCGTAAAAGAGAATGTTAATGAGAGACCCTTTCTATACATTTTTTAGCCATCCTATAGCAGGGATATAATTTTTATTAAATTCTACAGGAGGGCATAAAACAAACCTATGTAGAAGTTATCTTTTCCATAATGATATTATACATCTTTTTACAATTAACATGATTGAAGGATTGGCTTCTGAGGAAAGATGTGGCCATTGAGCAAGGCTTATCCTTATTCTATTCCTCTAAAAGCAATTTTTATTACAACCTAAACTGTCCCACCTATTCATTCAAGATAGGCACTGAATGATTAGTGACACATTTATTCTAAACACAGGTATGCTGGTACCAAAACTCAGAGGTATACAAACCATCAGCTTAACCTGTAATAGCCAGCTATTACTTACTAGTGAGCACATATTTTTAAAGCAGTTCACAGGGATTTAGCTATAGAACTTTTGGCAACGTTAGTATGAGTTGCATAGTTAAATGTGTTCACATCATACAGAAAATCAATCATTTTAGTCTTATTAAACTTCCTCCTTCCAAATCATTTAAAAAGGAAAACCTGTTAGTTTGGGCTCCTTGTCAAAAATTCTCACTAACTAAAAAAGCTGCCCATTTTAAAGCATTTTCTATGTCAGAAAAATAATATAATGGACTTCGATATCACCATGCTGACTAAAGGGTTACTGTTTAAACAGAGGTCACTGTGGAAGAAGGATCTCTCTGGGGTGTATTTTGGCATGAATAAAACTGCAAGTTGCAGCTGCAACACAAAAATTAGATTTTAATAAGCCTTGAGTCAAAGGATCTTTCTAGGTCAGTCTGAACCTCTCCTGGATTTTCATACAAGTTTAAAAGACTCTTCTAGACAGGATGATGAACAGCACAGAGGATAAAATATTGGCCTTTATTTCATTTCTTTATTCACTGCAAGATATAACAGAATCATGTAAAGATTTATACAGCATTAATTCTGGGCCTAATTCTGCCCGGAGTGGGATCAGAATCAGGACCACAGTTTTCATTGCCAGCCTCATTATGTCCTTGACAAACATGTTCTGGAGATTCAAGTTCCACATGATTATGGACATACTGGATTAATCCACTTTGCATTCTAGGGGCTATAAGTAATATTCAGAACCACTCAATGTAATTTTGATATGTGAGGTATCTCTTTAACTTTGATTCATTCTGCCTTGACTTAAGCCCCCATGCCATCCCTGTGAACTCAGTTTGCACTTCCCAGAACTCTTCAAAACAGCTTTCTTATACACATCAAGTTCACATACAAATATGTTGTATAACATAATACATTTTGTATTGCTATTTTAACCCTCTTCTCAGTAAACACTTTAGCATTCATTTATTTATATGGTTCGGCCATTAGACTTAGTATACTGTGACTGTCTAAGCAATCTAGCCCTTCAACTAGAGCCAGAAAAAAAAGATGACCTTTGCAAGTCTGGCTTCTGTCCTATATCATCAGCTCTTAGATCAGATTAGGGTAAACAAGTGTGACCATCTGTAGATTACACACAATTTGTTTCTCCTCAGGGAGGGGGCAAGTGTGAGAGTAATTGAGTGAAAAGCAGTGGGTTTCAACAGGTCTCGCATACTTTCAAATCTGGGATTTCCACAGATAGGAAAAAGGTTATTTAATCATTTTAATTCATTGACTCAGAACTGAAAAACTTGCTTTATAGTGTATTCAGTGTTTGTGTCACTAGTAAGACATTTTTAAATGTACGAATACAAATCTTAAAACTGCTCTTCCTCCAATAATGTGTACTAAAGACAACAAAGATTATTTAAAGGTGACAAAAAGCAAGACTTGTTTAATTTCCCTTACCATTTGACTGGCTGTACCACATGTCATATATTATATAAACATATAATTTGTGGAATATAACACAGCAGTGGGATGAAGTATAAAGGTTTTATTAATGTAACCTTGGGATGGTTGCATGACAGGCATAAATTATGCACATTGTGGCAAAGAAGGACAGATAAAAACTTTATATTAAATAACATTACTATGCTTTCTGTGCAAGCTACATGTTTTCCAGGAATTTTTTTTTTATATAAATGGTATAGAGGGCTTTTAAATGTTATTGTAACTTTCCCATAGTTAAACTAGGTGAGTCAGTTAGCGTGAGTCCAGTTGTACAGCCCTCAAAGAGAGAGCAAAATTAAGTCACTGGACAGATCCTCAGATATGCTGGAGGTGAGCTGTATGCATCTGAGGAGGAAGGCAGGCATCGGTGGCTTTCAGCAACCTTTCTGCCCCTTGATCCTGGGGCACAAATTAAACAGCTTTAGGATTACTCTCATTTGAGTCAGCAGTCACAAATCTATAAGAGCTGTTCTGCCAACCCAGCGTAGCAAGAGGCTGTATGCTTTGGTCATGCTCTTCCACCCATGACGTGCTCCTGGAAACCTCTTACTCTGGTGGCCCAGGAGGGAGTACTGTAGAGATGCCTATATCAGCTTGATGCCACCAAAGGATTCCTCAATAACTTTGTATCCCCTTTATGCTGCCAGAATAGTGCCAAGTTGACAGGGTTCAAGTGTCTGGACTTATAATTTTAAGACACCTCTAAAAGTGACTTAAAATAGCTTTTCTATACATAGAAATCACTACATTCAATTTGATATCTCACACTTACTATGGAGAGAAGCATGTGTTATCTCACTGGAAAGCTGGGAATCTCACCTTTCCAATGGCATGCATTCCCATCTCTAGTTCTGTAGTGTCACAAGATATTAGGGATTAAACCTGTCACTAATACAAGATTGACTATTGCCAGGCTGGGTCTCCAATAAACACTATAACTTAATCACCTTGTGTTGAAGCTATTGTCAGGTTTTAACATAATGTGCATATTATAACATTCATATTAACAAGTGCTATAGCTAACATTTAGTTGCAATCTCCATTATTATCCCTATTTTTAGTTGGCAAATTCCTTGGTATGAATCCAGACTGATTCTATTGACTTCATATAAATTACTTTGGATTTACTCTGGTAAAGCAAAGACAACAGAACATAGCCCAGTATATGTTTAACTAGGGTTTGATTTAATGCCCATTGAAATTAGCGGAAGGATTCCCATTTACTTCAAAGGGCTCAGGAAAAAGCTTTGAAGACATAATCCTGAATACATGCAAATCCATTTAAAAACTCTTGTTCTACCACCTGACAGATGGGGTACACTGCAAATTAACTTCTTAGTTTGTGTGTTTTATTCTGGAGGCAAGAGTGAACAGCAAGAACCAAATCTTGCCGTAAATTAAAATCAATGTCATGAGTGTAAATGATGGTAGAATGTGTCCTCACTCTTTTATCACACTAAAGCATTGCCTTCACTTTTCATGAACCTGTGCCCAGCATTTAGTTGTGTGGTGTGCACATATGGGTGTGTATTAATAGGCAGGTTGGAACTTGAACAGGTATTTACAAAGTCAAAGTCAAGTCTCATTTTTTAACCATAAAAGGTAAGTATTAAAATTCCAAAGGTGAATTCACATGTTACGCTGCTCACTAACGTGGGAAAAGAATGTGGCTCCCTCCTACATATTTGTTTTCTCTCTCAGATCTTGTAGAACCTTTCTCCCTCCCATAGACTTGTCCATGCAAGTTAAGAAACATTTTCTGGTATGAGCTTATAATTAATTATATATAATAACATGTCAGAAGGACTGACACAGAAGCAGGGCCTAGCTCTTTTGACTTACCTAGGTTTTATACCAGCATAACTACTGACTTCAGAGGAGTTACTCCTGATTTACCCTGGTGTGATAGGAGAATCAGTCATATTTGATAAGGCTTCCTTTAAAGACCTAAAGATTGATGCCAGCATCAGAGGACCTGTTCTTTGCAAACATAGCTCTACTGAAGTCAACAGCATTGCATCACCAGAGAATTTGGCCTAGGTTTTTATCTTCTATTGCTTGACATTTCCTTCCTCAGAAATGTTCTCTTACCTCTAACTGCAAACTAATGTCGGAGGGGTGGAGGAGGGGGAGATGATTATTTTAATGTCCAAACTTGTTCCTTGGTTGTTCCTTGCTTCCCAAAACTGACAATCCCTTGTTTCCATCAGAAATGGATGGCTCTGTTGAACCAGTGATAGTAGTGATTGTGCATGAGGGGGTGGTTTCATGGAAATTGAGATTAATTACTTTCCAATCTAAGTCACATGAAAAGCAGCAGAACGTGGAATAGAAATCCTTTAAGAAAACATACTTAAGTCAAAAATCTAAAACTTGTTAATACAACAAATTTGTTTAATGGGATGTATGCTTATAGGATAAGTACAGTATAATAAATAGCATTCAAAATATTCTCTCCCCCATTGCAGTAAGAAACTATTTAAGAATAATTTGAAAATATAGTTTGTCCTGCTCATACCTTTTAACAATTATTATAATGTATATATTATCAGGCTTCTTGGCTCTTTTGGTTAAAGCACAGGAGTAGCTGCCAGGAGCCTGATTCTATTTTGGGCACTGCTACAAACTTCCCATGTGACCTTGAGCAAGTCACTTGACCACTCTGAGGGTTGATTTCCTCATTTGGGGATAACAGTACTTACTTATGTTAGAGGGTCACTGGGCAGTTAGAATCATTAGGACCTGCTCCAGCAAAATGTTGAACATCTCCTGTGAGCACAAGATTGGGCCTTTTGTTTGTAAATACTTTCAGATCTTCAGCTGGAAAGCACAATAAAAGTGTACGATATAAATCTTATATTTTTGGTCCAGATCTGCCCTCAGACACATGCATGAAGCACAGTGCTGAAGCTCAGCCCTTTCCAGAGCTCCCCCGGGAGCTTCTTCTGCCTTGTTCGGAGCTGTCTTAATGCCTTATGCTTAGTTTGTAAACTCTTCAGGAAAGGGATTGTCCCTTTGTTCTGTGTTTGTACAGCACCTAGCACAGTAGGGTCCTGGTCCATGACTAGATTTCCTAGGTGCTATAATAATAAATAAGAATAAGAATAATAAATGGTACAATCTGACCCAGACAGAATAGATAACATACCAACTGAAAATGGAGACGTAACTTGGGATATAAAAAAATCTTGTGTTTAAATTATGAAACAGCAGAAAGCTTCAGCTCAGACACCTGTGGATGTCTTAGATTCAGTTTCCAGTGTGCTTTTGATCCATATACAACACAGTTAAAAGTGTGCAGCTTCCTTTAGGTAACTATGGGACCATGTGGTTTACGTAAATAGTTAGAGGAACTTCCAGGTTTAACACCTTTCCCCTAAGTAATTATTTAATTTTGCTGTGAATATGACTCACTGTGTGGTGCTTTCTCTCAACATGCCTATGGATTCAGAACCAGATAAGTCAGCATCTTCCTGCTTTGGAATGTTACAAACAGACTGAAATGTGATTTGTATATGTGTGTGTGGTGTATGCACTTAAAACAACTGCATACATTTTGTCCTCAGAGGACTTTTCTTACATATTTTCATCCAGCAGTCTGGTACTATCATTTATAGCACCTTTATTTATATTCAGAAAAGTTACATTAAACCAGACTGAGCTTAAACCAGATATTCAGATCAGAATGTGAATGTACCCAAAATTCAGGAGGCATCAAAATTGATTTTGGTTTGTACTATAAAAATGGTACATAAAAATGTCATTAGCCATTTTGAAATTGTGTTATGAAATGGTGGCCTATTTGGTTTTCATTTGCTATGCTAATTTAATTAATGTTATTTGGTTAAGAACACAGGAATTGCCATATTTGATCAGACAAATAGGTTTGTCTAGACCAGTATTCTGTCTTCAAAAATGGCCAGTTCCAAAAGCTTCTGAGGGTGCGGCTAGAATCTCTGTTATGGACAGGGATGGAATAGCCCACCCACAGAAGAAGTTCCTTCCAAAACTCCATTTAGATGTTAGCTCATGTGCCGAAGCATGGAAGTTTATTTATACTCCTTTTTAAAAATCCTGTCTAATGTGAGTATGGATTTTCTCTTCTCATCCATAAAAATATCTAACCTTATTCTGAGTTCCACTAAACTCTTGGACTCATCTATGATATACTCTATCAGTGAGTTCCACAGGCCGTTGATTCCCCATCAAGTTAGTTGACTTTGACTAACTGCTTAAAAGGCCTATTGGGACTTGGGCTCCCCAGCTACATAATGACTTTTGACAAATGTTCCCTTTACATTTCTAAAACTGGCATTCTATAGAGATTCACAAATTAGTTCCTCAGTGAGTTTCAACAGGTAACTTCCAAAAAGCTTGTGTTTCCAATTGCTATCTATTATGCTTTAAAGAAACAGTGAGCAGAATATTGAATTGTTAAGGCAAAAAAGCCACTGAAATTTCATAAATGCTGCAAGATAAGAGCTAGCATGAGTTTACTAGTCAATTATGATATCATAACATCTTAAGTGCCTATAAGCCACAATGCTTTTCCAAACTATTCTGAACCTCTTCTGGATTAGGCAAAATTGGGTCCTGATCATGCAAATCCTTATTCATGCAAGTGGTCCCATTGAAGTCAAGTTTGGAAATTTTGTGCTAAAAGGCTTTTACACAGCATTTCTGTTAATTGTTGTTTTTGGTCATGGGACAATACTATAAGAACAGTCTTTCCCATGGTATCATGGCCAGCTCAGGTTGAATTCTGCTGGGTGATGCAATCGGTTGTGAATGTGAATTTTGCTTAATTTTTCCAATAACTTTTACAGTGCTTCCTAAGATCAGAAGTATTACAACCTTAGAAAACAAGCCAATGAATGAACCTCCAAATTAAACCTAAAACTCCCTTACTAGCTGATTTTTTTAAGCTCCCTGGTGGCTTGATTAAGAGTTTCTATTATGTACAACAAGAACATCACAACATAAACATAGCTAAATAATGTCACAATGTTGAACCTGAAGAAGAGCTCTGTGTAGCTCTTTCACCAACACAGGTTGGCCCATTAAAAGACATTACCTCACCCACCTTTTCTCTCTAATATTCTGGGACCAACATGACTACAACAACATTGCAAGGGCAAACAATGTTGTATCATAATTATTTTGTAACCCTATTCTCTGATTATGGAGCTCTGCAGTTCTTTAGACTTGAGTACAATTAGCATAGTGTGTAAAAGCAGGAATACTTTCATATGAGATAATCACATCAACAAAGCATTGTGTATAACCACAAGGATTACCAAATAACAAGCACAACTGTCATATTTGGTTTTGATTTTGCTTTTTTTTTTAATGCATTTCCTTCAAAATGATCATCACTGGTGACATTCAGAGAATATGATATAACTGCAAACATTAATCACTTCCTTTTGGTTGTATGACACAAACTGTTTATTTTTATACTAAGCCATTCTTCTGATTCTGACGGTTGAATAACTGCATTGTTGAGAACTTCGCTTTAAGTAATAAATACCAAGCTAGTAATCACATACATATTTCAATTTAAACATGATTAACAAATAGAGAGGGGCTCAAGGCATAACATCCGGATCTAGATCCAGAATACTACAAAGCAGGAAGGGGCTCTGATCCAATGTTGCATTTCATATTCATCTTCTAGAGATGTATCTGAGTTGCAAGGTCCAGATCTGGATCCAGACTTCCCCTAAACATGTCTGGATTAGGAACATTCCAACTAACAATTTCATTTTAAAATATTTGAAACCCATTTCCTTCTTTATCTAATGTAGCTGCCAAGAGTCTGTAATGAATCTGTCCTTGAATGACAAGGATTTTCAGAAATGGGTGGTTAAAATTAGTCTCCCAAGTCCATATTTAGGTACTGAAATAAGTGGTCTGATTTTCCAATGGGAGCTGCTGGATGCTCAGTACTTTTGAAGCTCAGGCTACTTGTTTAGGTGCCTTAAGATGGACTTGAAAGCCTAAATTTAGATGCCTGTTTCTGAAAAAAATAGCACATACTTTTAGCCTCTGCATTTCCCTGGCAGGAACAGAGGACACTGCCAACTTCTGAAAAGCCTTAGAAAGTCATATGGGCAGCTGAGCATGTTCATCCATTAGAGCCATGATACAAAGGACAGGGAAGGGTATGCTTGGGTCACAGTGTCTACACACAATGGACTTTGTCTCCTATGGGTCTTGAGGATCTGGGGCTTATTACTTGGGGAGAGAAACCCAGCCTCCCAACAGAACAATAGCATGTGGGAAATTCCCATAGTGGAATTTTCCTCTTACTTACCAGCCTTCCAGGGATTTTACGGTGAGCGGGGACGATCTAGCCCATGGTAATTAATTTTCCACTTAAAGTTCTAGTGTAATAGCACTATTTATGGGTCAAAGGCTTTACAAAAAGATTTTTTCTTTCCTTAAGAAATGTGTGCAATTTTCTCCATTTTTTTAAGTTCTCTATTTCTATTAATGCAGGGTAAGTAATAATTAATTGAAAAGTTTATTTGAAAAAAATTAATATTAGTCAAAAAATTATCCAGCCAATATTATGTCAGCAATTCTAATACCAGACCGCAAGTGTTTGTTGCCATGTTCTGTTAATCTTTCTCACAGTCATTAACCATTACATAGAAATAGTACTAATTTGGACCTTGATCCATCATATTATTGTGTGCAGGCAGAACCTTGCACCCATGGCTGACTTCAGTGGAGTGAATGGAGCTTTACATAGGAACAGGGGTTCATTCACATGTGTGGGTTTGTTCCAATCCCAGAGACAACACCATTTCCCTTTTTGGCCTGAGGCAAATCACCTAAACTTTCTGCCTTGGTTTCCCTATCTGTAAAATGGCGATAATAACATTGACCTATTTCACCTGGGTGGTGTTCCCATTAATTTGCTTATGTTTATTAATTCCTTTGAAAGACCAGTTACAAAGGCCAAGAATTTTTGTTTCTCTGTAGGATTCTGTGTTTGAAATTTGCCCCACACAAAGCTAGATTGTACTATTTATGCAGAGTTACACTGCCCTAGGAGGAGCACCAGTGGAACTGTGCCACAAGTAGATATAACCTTTCCCAGGGTACTTCATAGAATCATAGAATATCAGGGTTGGAAGGGACCTCAGGAGGTCATCTAGTCCAACCCCCTGCTCAAAGCAGGACCAATCCCCAACTAAATCTTCCCAGCCAGGGCTTTGTCAAGCCTGACCTTAAAAACCTCTAAGGAAGGAGATTCCACCACCTTTCTAGGTAACCCATTCCAGTGCTTCACCACCTTCCTACTGAAAAAGTTTTTCCTAATATCCAACCTAAACCTCCCCCACTGCAACTTGAGACCATTACTCCTTGTTCTGTCATCTGCTACCACTGAGAACAGCCTAGATCCATCCTCTTTGGAATCCCCTTTCAGGCAGTTGAAAGCAGCTATCAAATCCCCCCTCATTCTTCTTTTCCACTGACTAAATAGTCCCAGTTCCCTCAGTCTCTCCTGATAAGTCATGTGCTCCAGCTCCCTAATCATTTTTGTTGCCCTCCACTGGACGCTTTCCAATTTTTCCACATCCTTGTTGTAGTGTGGGGCCCCAAACTGGACACAGTACTCCAGATGAGACCTCACCAATGTCAAATAGAGGGGAATGATCAGGTCCCTTGAACTGCTCGCAATGCTCCTACTTATACAGCCCAAAATGCCATTAGCCTTCTTGGCAAATAAGGGCACACTGTTGACTCATATCAACTCATATCATACAGCTTCTCGTTCACTGTAATCCCTAGGTCCTTTTCTGCAGAACTGCTGCCGAGCCATTCGGTCCCTTCATGCTCATCGGGGGTGAGCACTTTGCATCAGCTATTATTAGGCCAGCTCAGATTACTTCCCTCAGTGAACTGAGTTGGCTGGAGCGGGGGGGAGGAGAAGGCCATGACATCAGCTGTTTCCTGACACTCTCCAACCCCATTTGTCATCTTGCCCCTTGGAGAGGAGGAGGAGAGCACAGACAGCACTTATGTGGAAGGCTTCTTGCATGCCCATGCGAGAGCCTGTGGCACCTAAAAGTCTAGTCTCCTGTGGGTCTCATCTACTTTGGTCTCATTTTGGTTGATGGGTTTAGTGTGCAGGTGGTGGGAGGTGTTGGTAGCTGTGATACACAAGAGGTCAGATTAAATGATCTAATGGTCCCTTCCAGCTTTAAACTCTATGACTCTATAACAATCCAGGGTGAAATCCTGGCCCCACTGAAGTCAATGGGAGTTTTGTCATAGACTTCAGTGGAGCTAGGATTCTACCCCTGGTCTTTAATTTACGCATATTTAAAAACCTTCTTCTGTAATGAAACTTTATATTGAAATTTCTTATCCCAAACATGGATTTTTGGGGATTAAAATCGAGCATGTAGACTCTCAGCTATAAATCAGTCTTTCCTCTTTCTGCACAACCCCTGATATCAGAGAGACATAATCCTTCTCCAGCTGTAATCAACAGTGAAATGGCTGCTGCTAACAACGGGAGCAGGAGCAGGCCCTACAACCCAAAATTTACAGCCCCCCAACTCTGTCATCTGAAATGACTTTATATTCCCTCCCCACACACATGCATTTACACTGAGGGAACTTTTTTTCTTGGAACAGTATCAGTCTGCATTATATATTCATGTATTTAAAGCATATACAGTAGTGTAATTAAATTCCAGAATATTTTAAGCCCTTCATGTTATAGTTTTAAGATCTTATAATACAGTGCAGCATCTTTTGCTTTTATAGTAAGCTCATTTAATGACAGCTGCATGTGTGGGTTTCACAGTCTTCTTCAATCCACTTGTCAATGGGCCATGTAGCCAAACACCACCTCCTTAAAGAGAGGGGGAGAAAACATTTCAGATATATTTCACATATTTTAGCCTGTCTCATAACAGAACAAAATGTATTCAGTTCTCTGCCTAAGAATATCAGATTCTGATGTGCTGCCAAGTAGAGCGATTAGATGAGAAGCATAAATATATGAGGATCATGTTGCTATATATCAAACAATGTTATCCAAAAATTGGATATCCATGGCTGATATGAGTTATGCCATCTAACAGGCCTACGATATGGGATCTTTTACCATAGTTACATTTGAATAGGTGATAAAGGAGTAGAAAATGAAAGGTGACCAAATCTTGTCATGCCATTTTCTCACTGCTTTTAAACCAATCTGGTTAACAAATCCAGTTTCCAAGACCATGGCAAGAGCACTGGTAAACAGGAGGGATTTGTGCTCTGCTATAGCCAGATCATATCTGTCTTCATTTAAAACTTTTTTCCGCAATCCTCACCCTCGCTCCTTACATAACAGCTTCTAAATGTTCATATGTTTTCTTGCTTATCTTTACACAAACAAACAAACAAGCCATCTTTGATTTTTACAGTTTGATTTCAAATAGAGAAATATCTGATTTTAAATCTGAGCATTAGGCCAGAGCAAGGCCTGTGCAGCACTGGGTTTAAATAGTACCCAGGAGTTGTGGTGGCTTTCTGTAGAGGGTCAGATTTCACCCACTCTGAGGGTAAAAATGAAAAACACATTGTGCTGAATATGAAACAACACAGACATGTGAGGTCCCAAGTATCCATTTTCATCTGCCCATTAATAACATGAAAACACAAGCCCAAAGCAAGTAAGAGTTATCCAGAGCCTTTCTAACTGCACAAAACCTAGCAGGGGCACAGAATCTAGCTTCATAGCAGATTAGTTTGCAGATTAACAATCCTCCTATCCTCCTCTTTCCACCTCATCCCCCCCCCACCCACAATTCAATTGTGATCTCTAGCAGAAGATGGCAGCTGCTCCCAAGGAGGGACTCTTATGCGAATAGGGTCTCTGTCCTCATGCCCTTGGGATACACTGTTGTGAATGTGTATCCAGGAATCCAGGAAGTTTTTGGAAAGCGTAGGGGACAATTTCCTTGCGCAAGTGCTAGAGGAGCCAACTAGGGGGGGCACTTTTCTTGACCTGCTGCTCACAAACCGGGTAGAATTAGTGGGGGAAGCAAAAGTGGATGGGAATCTGGGAGGCAGTGACCATGAGTTGGTTGAGTTCAGGATCCTGACGCAGGGAAGAAAGGTAAGCAACAGGATACGGACCCTGGACTTCAGGAAAGCAGACTTCGACTCCCTCAGGGAACGGATGGCCAGGATCCCCTGGGGGACTAACTTGAAGGGGAAAGGAGTCCAGGAGAGCTGGCTGTATTTCAAGGAATCCCTGTTGAGGTTACAGGGACAAACCATCCCAATGAGTCGAAAGAATAGTAAATATGGCAGGCGACCAGCTTGGCTTAACGGTGAAATCCTAGCGGATCTTAAACATAAAAAAGAAGCTTACAAGAAGTGGAAGGTTGGACATATGACCAGGGAAAAGTATAAAAATATTGCTCGGGCATGTAGGAATGAAATCAGGAGGGCCAAATCGCACCTGGAGCTGCAGCTAGCGAGAGATGTTAAGAGTAACAAGAAGGGTTTCTTCAGGTATGTTGGCAACAAGAAGAAAGCCAAGGAAAGTGTGGGCCCCTTACTGAATGAGGGAGGCAACCTAGTGACAGAGGATGTGGAAAAAGCTAATGTACTCAATGTTTTTTTTGCCTCTGTTTTCACTAACAAGGTCAGCTCCCAGACTGCTACGCTGGGCATCACAAAATGGGGAAGAGATGGCCAGCCCTCTGTGGAGATAGAGGTGGTTAGGGACTATTTAGAAAAGCTGGACGTGCACAAGTCCATGGGGCCGGACGAGTTGCATCCGAGAGTGCTGAAGGAATTGGCGGCTGTGATTGCAGAGCCATTGGCCATTATCTTTGAAAACTCGTGGCGAACCGGGGAAGTCCCGGATGACTGGAAAAAGGCTAATGTAGTGCCAATCTTTAAAAAAGGGAAGAAGGAGGATCCTGGGAACTACAGGCCAGTCAGCCTCACCTCAGTCCCTGGAAAAATCATGGAGCAGGTCCTCAAAGAATCAATCTTGAAGTACTTGCATGAGAGGAAAGTGATCAGGAACAGCCAGCATGGATTCACCAAGGGAAGGTCATGCCTGACTAATCTAATCGCCTTTTATCATGAGATTACTGGTTCTGTGGATGAAGGGAAAGCAGTGGATGTATTGTTTCTTGACTTTAGCAAAGCTTTTGACACGGTCTCCCACAGTATTCTTGTCAGCAAGTTAAGGAAGTATGGGCTGGATGAATGCACTATAGGGTGGGTAGAAAGCTGGCTAGATTGTCGGGCTCAACGGGTAGTGATCAATGGCTCCATGTCTAGTTGGCAGCCGGTGTCAAGTGGAGTGCCCCAGGGGTCTGTCCTGGGGCCGGTTTTGTTCAATATCTTCATAAATGATCTGGAGGATGGTGTGGATTGCACTCTCAGCAAATTTGCGGATGATACTAAACTGGGAGGAGTGGTAGATACGCTGGAGGGGAGGGATAGGATACAGAAGGACCTAGACAAATTGGAGGATTGGGCCAAAAGAAATCTGATGAGGTTCAATAAGGATAAGTGCAGGGTCCTGCACTTAGGACGGAAGAATCCAATGCACCGCTACAGACTAGGGACCGAATGGCTAGGCAGCAGTTCTGCGGAAAAGGACCTATGGGTGACAGTGGACGAGAAGCTGGATATGAGTCAGCAGTGTGCCCTTCTTGCCAAGAAGGCCAATGGCATTTTGGGATGTATAAGTAGGGGCATAGCGAGCAGATCGAGGGACGTGATCGTCCCCCTCTATTCGACATTGGTGAGGCCTCATCTGGAGTACTGTGTCCAGTTTTGGGCACCACACTACAAGAAGGATGTGGATAAATTGGAGAGAGTCCAGCGAAGGGCAACAAAAATGATTAGGGGTCTAGAACACATGACTTATGAGGAGAGGCTGAGGGAGCTGGGATTGTTTAGCCTGCAGAAGAGAAGAATGAGGGGGGATTTGATAGCTGCTTTCAACTACCTGAAAGGGGGTTCCAAAGAGGATGGCTCTAGACTGTTCTCAATGGTAGCAGATGACAGAACGAGGAGTAATGGTCTCAAGTTGCAGTGGGGGAGGTTTAGATTGGATATTAGGAAAAACTTTTTCACTAAGAGGGTGGTGAAACACTGGAATGCGTTGCCTAGGGAGGTGGTGGAATCTCCTTCCTTGGAAGTTTTTAAGGTCAGGCTTGACAAAGCCCTGGCTGGGATGATTTAACTGGGAATTGGTCCTGCTTCGAGCAGGGGGTTGGACTAGATGACCTTCAGGGGTCCCTTCCAACCCTGATATTCTATGATTCTATGATTCTATGTGAACCACTGCCTTCTTTTCAAGGGTGTGACTGGGCAACCCTCCAGTGGCTGCCTACAGAGGATGTCACCTAACATTACTATGTTTTAAGAGGCTAGTTCAATTGGTGGGGCCTATGTTATTGGAGGACAAGGTTCTGAGTTCCACTGTGGCTGATGACTGTGAAGTACAGGTTGCCCAGGATAGCTACGAGCTGTAAAACCCTGATGTCTCATTATAACACCCCAGCCTCCACCACTCCACAATCATCAGCCTATACAGGCTTGTGCAACTATCCAGCATGGTTGGTGGTCAGGGAATGGATAGGCTTTCTCATCTCAGGACATGCTTCATTTTCTTTAATGAATAATAAAGAAAGAATGATCTAAGAGTCCTTTTGTGTGTGAGAGAGAGTTGCTCCTCATCTGATTACAAGAAAGAGCTGAAGTCCACCTTCTCGCTGCCAGTGTTATATGCAAACCCCCAAGCAGCCCAGCCCCGCTCTTTATCACAGGCTGACTGTCCACTGGAATTGTCAGCCAAGGAAAAGCAGAATACTGTGAACCTCTTAAACTTCTTCTGCAGCTGACTGTCATCCCATCAACCAGAGAAGAACCCAACCCGACATGGGACATCAGGAAACTCCCCATCTTAACGTGCATTTTTAATTATGGTGAAAGTGCCCAGAGCAATGGCTGGGTGTTTTTAAATATACCTTGAAAGAATACACACAAATAAATGGCACTCCCTAATGGCATCTAAGAGCTTGCCTGCAATCCATGAATCAAAGACACCACCCTTGGGAAAAGGCAATGCAAATGCTAATCTGGCATTCTGCTACCACAGCAGAGGAGATATTGGCCTGTTGGTATTAGGAGTAGATTTCAGGAAGTCTACAAAGGTGTATTTCTTCTGGGCCACGCACCCAGTATCTAATTACCTACACAACTAGGCTCCTGTCCTTCAAAGTCTTATGCACGGGCTAGGTTTGCAGACCCATTGAAATCAATTGGATTACTCACTGAGCATAAAGTTAAGCACCTGTGTAATTCTTACAGGATCTGGGTTTTAGAGACAGCGTATGACAGGCCCAAAACCTTTTGCAAAGTAGTCAGCGTTCTATTTCAATATTTAAACAACTTCACTATTAATTTATATTGTTTTTGTTTGGTAAATATAATTCAATAGTGATGCATCCAAGTCACGCTTGTTGATCACGATGTCTGATTTCATATGATGTAATGCAAACTGCTGATACAAAGAACAGCAACATGAATCTAGTACGCACTGTTTCCCAATACACTAGGTGGGAATCTTCCCTTTGTTCTTTGAAAAGCACATCCTATTAGCTTGGAATGGACCATTAACCCTGAAAGGAAAGTTACAGGTCTAGGCCAGATTTCATGGCCATAAGCTTCCACCAAACATAATTGTTGTAACAACTATGCAAGGGACTAACAAACTTCCACAGGACTTTATTTTTAAAGTGGAAACCTCTTTACCAAGCTGCTGCTGCACCCTCGGTAGCTCTCACTCCGCCTCCTCAACTTCCCCCCACCCCCTTCCTGTTTCCTGTCCTTTCAGACTCCCAACAGTGAGTGCTCCCAGTTCTAATAATTAGAAGCAGCATCTAAACACCACAATAATATAGTACAATGTTTATTGTTTACATTTAAAAATAAATGTCAGATTTAAAAAAAACCATTGTGTGCTGTAGTTATACAAGCATTGCATTTCCTTCTCTTTATACAACAACAAAATATGAAGAAACCACACAGACACAGGAGGGACCCAGATAACTGTGTTTACTAAATATACAAAACATGTAATGCTCAGGAGCTTTGTACATACTGCTGATGTGATCGGTGCCTGGGAGCCAGTTAAAACATAGAACACAATAAGCTCCACCAGAGGGCTCACAAACTATTTAAAGGCATAAGACCCTGTTCCTATACACTACAACAAGTTTCCCAGTATATAAGAGTTTGCTTTCTACATAGTACAGGGGTGTTAGGTTGTATCATTAGACCTATCCGTCTGTCAGGTAGTGAATGCTTCCCAGAGTATCAAGGAGCTCCTCTTAGCTAAGAGGCAGAAAGGAAAGAGATGCTTAATAGAAGTACATGAAATATTTGCAATGAAATATGAAATATTCAAAATCTGATCACTTTCACATTTCACTGCAAAGTCAAAATTGGCCTCATGTTTGAGATACATTCATATTAACATAAGGAATGTTGCACAGCTCTATGTTTTCACAGAGTGGCAGGATTCTCCTGTCACCCTGTTCCATTTGCAGGGGTTGGAAACCTGCAGGTTAATTGCTCCTGCTGGCCCACTATCATTAGACTTCTCCCTGAATGGATGTGAGAAGAGCTCTCTGGCTGAGGGCTGGGACACATAGGTCCACAGGGAATGAACCATGGGAGCAGTCAAGTCAGAGGAGAAGGGTTGGGTCTGGGCTTTATATAGTATCATTTTGGAATGACCTTTTTATTAATATTGCAGACCCCAGGTGGGGTGACTGATTCCATGGGTATATAGTTTCATTTGGAGCTGGGTGGGGACTCCAGCAGCTAACAGGAAAATTACATTTTCCACAGAATTAAAATAAAAGCAAAAAATGTGAAATTATGGAGGCACAAAAACAAGCAAAAGAAAATGGCAAAAATATGTTTGAATGTTTTCCCCACAATTTCCAGTACACTACTCATTATGTTTTCCTCTACATTGCTAGAATATCTCCACATGCCTAGGATGGACTCCTTTCCAGTCCTACATCCTGGACTAATTAACCCTTTCCTCCAATGGAAAGTAGAGTTAGAGCCAGTCAGGAATTTTCAGATGAAACATTGTTTGTCAGAAAAGTCTGATTTGTCAGAACCAAAACTGTGTGCAGCTTTGGAGTCCAGTGAGGAATTTAGACTGACTTAGCCAGAACTCTTCCAGGGGCCCACTGAAGAACTGCCCTTCTACAATATCACCACAGTATAGATCATGGCTCAAGCCACACTCTTGTCAAATAGTTTGGGTTATATTACATTTTATTAATATTTTATATACTATCTTCAAGGGGAACTGAATAAACTGGGATTAATCATGAGTTGTTGCAATGAAGAGAAAAAAGTGCTAATGAACAACACACATCCGATGAAGTGAGCTGTAGCTCACGAAAGCTTATGCTCAAATAAATTGGTTAGTCTCTAAGGTACCACAAGTACTCTTTTCTTTTAACAAACACACAGACTACCCTACGCAGCATGAATGTTCTTCCACATGAGTGAAGGGTCCTGGTTTCATCTTTAGTTTCTAATTGTCTTATTCAGAGGAATAAGGTTAAGGAAGCTTACACTTTCAGTCGTGAGACACGTAGGAATGCTGTCTGGTTTCTGCTGGAATTCTAACTATTTGATGACACAACTTATAAAAAACACAGCCAAAAAAAAACACACTGTAGGAAGGGCTGACATCATGCTAGTTATGTAAGAAAAGATAGGTATATATTTACTTAGCAAAGATCAGTATACTTTGTGCCATTAAGGAAAATATTTCAGTTCTGTGTAATATACGTTGAATATGTTATTTTCTACATGGCATGTACATTCCCTCTTCTCCAGGTAAATATGTTCAGTTACAGTACTGGATGACTTTGGAGACTGTTACATGGTCCTCAGACTGATTTTCATGAGGTAGCCATGGATATTTAAATTAAAGTTCATTTTGGCAGTAGAGGCATAGCTAACATGGAAGCAATTCATTTTTCAGTAGTTTGTGCAAGTGTTTTTTTCACACCTCTGAAACAAGAGGAACAAAAAAAACCTCAAACTAGTTGTATGACATTCCTCCTCTGAGAAAAACAAACATTGTTCTTACAGCAGTTTTGTCACATATCACCAAATTGTTCACTCATTAGATATCTTCACCAAGTCAGCTTTATAACGAATTAGGAATGATAATACTCTGCATTGCTATACAGTAGTGACTTTCATTGTGTGATTTTGGAGTGCTTAACAAAAACTGACTATGGGCTAAATTGTATGCCATGCCTTTGTAGCTGTCTTGGTCCCAGGATATTAGGGCTAAACTGTGGCTTTCCCCAGAAATGTATTATCACACTGTCATAGAAACACCTTGGGAAGCAGATTGTGGGTATGTCTAGACTGGCAGAGTTACATCACCAGCAGTTACATTGCCGCTCAGAGAGCGCCGAAGAGAAACCACTGTTGTGTGTTCACACTGTCAGCTGCCTGCACAATAGCGTGTTCACACTTGCAGCACTTGCATCGGTATTCAGAGCAGTGCACTCTGGGCAGCTATCCCACCGAGCATCTCTTCCTCATCTGCCGCTAAGAGTTGTGGGAAGTCGGAGGGGATCGTTGGGCATCCTGGGTCCTGTGCCAATGCCCCGTGCTGCATTGCTTCGCATCCCAGCAATCCCTGTGCTTCCGCCTGCATTTGGTGCCATCTTTCAATGGTTTGTGTACTGCACACTCTGCCTCTTCGGTCTGCAGGAGTGGATCCCGCACTGTTGACCAATATGTTGCTCGCTGTCACTAACACGTCATGAGTGGAAGTGGAATTATTCCTTAAACTTCACAGGCAAGAGGAACGTGACATTGATCTCACCACACGTAGTAGCTACGACATGAGATTGTTTGTGGCATTCACAGAGGTGCTGACCACAGTGGAACGCCGCTTTTGGGCTTGGGAAAGAAGCACTGAGTAGTAGGATCACATCTCATGCACATCTGGGATGATTAGCAGCAGCTGCAGAACTTTCAGATGAGGAAAGCCACATTCATGGGACTGTGTGATGAGCTGGCTCCAGCCCTGTGGTACAAGGACACGAGAATGAGAGCTGCCGTGTCGTTGGAGAAGCGCATGGCGATTGCACTGTGGAAGCTGGCTACTCCAAACTGCTACCGATCAGTTGCTAACCAGTTCGGAGTGGGAAAGTCCTGTTGGACTCGTGTTAACGGAAGTGTGCAGGGCCATTAATCGCATCCTGCTCCGAAAGACCGTGACTCTGGGCAACATACGTGACATTGTAGATAGCTTTGCACAAATGGACTTCCTTAACTGCCGAGGGGCGATAGATATATGCCAATTCTGGCACCAGACCACCTAGCCACTGAGTACATTAATCGCAATGGGTATTTCTCAGCGGTTCTCTAGGTGCTTGTGGATTGCCATGGGTGTTTCACAGATATTAACGCAGTCTGGTCCGGAAAGACCCCAAAATGGTGAGTAACTGCAGGAGCGGGGGAAATCAGTGTTTCAGGACAGTACTGTACACTGGGCATGTGGCTCTTGGGGACAGCCAGCACTGGGGGGGGCGGATCTTATAATCATTACCATCCCCACAGGCTGTGTTCATTATAGAAGATCTCGTTGCTGAGGGTAAGCTGGTAAGCTCATGAGTGATGTAGCTAGGTGGATCTCATTTTTGAGTGTAGACTAGACAGTATTTAGTAAAGGATATATTATACATCTGAGACTGCTGCAGAATTAGATGAAAGCATGCACCAAGTTCATCCTGTGTGTAATCCCTTTCCATGGACCTAGAGAGGTCCATCACTTGTTCATTTGGTCCACTGTAATTTCTGTGGAAGATTTGCAATTTGCTGGGACACTACAGTTATCCTCTCTGCTCTTACAAGTACTAAAGGATCTTTAATGACTACAAGTGGGTAGGACTTCATTCTGCTACCCCTTTTGAACAATGGCTTCTACAATATCTCAATATCCCCTGATAATATGCTGGCACATTGATTTACTGCTTATGCAATACTAGTAAATGGTAACAACAATAATTCTTGGTATTTATGTATTCCTAGGCATTTCCAAAGCACTCTAGAAGCTCCTTTGAAGTAAAGAAGAATTGTTATCTCTAGTTTACAAATGAGGAAGCTGGGAGTTAAGGGTTAGACTATGTCATTTAGGCAACACCCTGACCGTAAGTGATGCAGAGTGGCACTGCCCCAGGCAGAGCTCAGCAGGGATTGTACCTCAGGCCTCCCCGTTTTGCAACAGGAATGATTCTATGTAGGTAGGTACAGAATGGTGGCCAGGGCACTACCGCTTCCCCGGTCCTTTCTTTCTCCTTTGGAAAAATCTGTACTCTTTACATTAAGATGTAGAGAACAGTCCCTCCATGTCCCCCATTTAGAGAGTCTATGGTTGTCTTTGATCCTTGCATAGTGTGATGGGGTTGGGACTCACCACTGCAGCGCCTCCTGCTGTTCACTCTGGGAGTTAGCTCAGTTCATGCAGAGCACCCTCTGCCCGTGGTGTCCCATCCATCTCTCACCCTAGATTGGCGTCTTGACCCGCATTGCTCCCAGCTTGCGGCATCCTCTTCAGGACACTGCCCTCCAGCAATACCCACTGCTCTGGTCTCACCCCCTTCCAGGGGTTTGGTGTTATCAGCAGTCCTTCTCTTCGCCCCAGCCACAATGGCCAACCACACCCCAAAGTCTAACCCCTTTTGGCAGGGGTCTAGTGTAGTCTGTGAGGGCCACTCCTAATGGCCAGGTGGAAGTGCAAGGGGAAAAGGGGGGACCCAGGCCCACCCTCTACTCTGGGTCCTGATTCCAGGACCCTTTGGCAGCAGCCTGCCTGCCTGCCTGCCCTCCTTCTCTCCCTTTGTCCATCTCTCTCCTTGGGCCATTTCCGCTTCTGCCCCTTTGCACTGGCTAGGCCCTTTTTCTCAGGGCCTGCAGCCCAGCAGGTACCGGGTGGGGTCTCCTCACACAGCAGACAGACCTTCACCCACTGAAGGCCTGGAAGAGACTATCCACTCCCTTCCTGGGCAGCATTTATATAAGGCCTAGCCTAGCCCTGATCGGCTGGTCGTAATACTGGCCCTGATTGGCTGATTGGCTCTCTAACGAGCCCTCCCTGATTGGCTGCTGCCTTGCACAGCCACTCTGGCCTGTTGTAGCCCAATCTGGCATGGGGGTGGGGCACCACCCCACCACACATAGGTTATTTGGGGAAAAGCCCCTTTCAACTTCCCCCTTTTGCAAGAGCCTGGGACAATCTGGCTTGAGATGATTTACCAAAGAACAGTGCCACCAGCAACTTACTGTTGCTACAGGACCTACTCTGGGTGTTTCCTAGGCATCTCCCATCTCAGTATTAACTAAGCCCAGTCTTGTTTATTAAGAGCCACATCCATTTCCCTTTAAAGTCAGTGGCAAAACTTTCCAGGCTTTCAGTGCACCATGCCTGAAGTACTTAGCAAAATGAGGCCTAGATTTTGCAGACACATGTGCCAAGCATTAAGCCCAAGGAAATTCAATGGGCCAACCCATATGCTAAAGCTAAAGCATGTGTGTCTATGATGTAAATGGTATTTCCTGATTAAAAAGCAAAATAGAAATAGAAAGGTCACCTTCCTGATCCACCCTCCCACAAGGGCAGAAAAAAACACAGCATTAAACTCCCTTGAAATGCTAGATTTATATCTGCTTGTTGGTTCCAGCAATTATTCTTTCATGCCAATATTTCACATGGCTAACAAATGTGTGTGGTAGAGTTTGCATGTAAAATACTCCTATTATTATAGCAATCAGTAGTTTCTGCATTTTACCTGAATTAATTTTGTAGAGGGAACCATTATAAAGGAGAGCATATGCAAGTTGTTTTTAACCTGAAAATAAAATATTGTGTGATGGTGTCAACAAGGCAATGGTCTAAATACAGATTCCACTGTCTTCCTAAAAATACCTTCCACATTTTAACTTTATTTAATACTGTCAGAAAAAGAAGTGTATTTGAAGGCATAACCCAATGGGTGTAGCTTTTTTAAAATGAACTTTATCACCTCTTTTTGTGGGGGCTAATGTTTTAATAGCAGCAGGTTTTAATGAAGAGCATAATTGCAGGGCAGTCTAAATGCATGTGATGGCAGAGGCTCAGCAGAGATTGTTGAATGTGCTGAGAGCTTGATTCACACGAATGCAAATAGCAATATGTGTGTGTGGGGAGGGGCGGGGAGAGGGTAAAGTATCAGGATGATCCAGTTAGGGAGAGGGGAAGGAAGTATGGGTGGGTAGGAAATGATCGGAATTACTGGATTCAAGGCAGGGATAGACACTAGGGGAGAAAAGGGAATCAGAATCAGATAAGGAGATGGGGGTGTTGAATTCAAATATTTGGGGATGGATTTAATGAGGGGAGGAGTAAAGAAAGGGACAGACGGAAGAGAAGGACTGGGAAGGAATGAGAGGGTGTCAAAAGTTCCATATTTATCTTTGGGGCTTTATCCAATATGACTCAAGCCATCCATCATTAGTTTATGTGTGCCTTTGCAGTGCAAAGTGCAGCAGCAGGGACTCCCAGGACAAGAGCAGGGAGTTTGAGATAGTTTTTAGGAAACTGTGTGGGAGGTTCTTTCAGATTAAATGAAAGAGGAAACTGGTTCACCATGCTTTGAAAGTGACAGCTGAACCAATGTGACATGGTACAATACACTGTTCTTAGCCCTCACAATACCTGGGCACGGCAAGAGGTGTTGGAGAGGAACATGGAAGCAAGTTTAAGCCTAATTTTTATTTCAAAGTAGTCTTTTTGTCTTTCACTCCCCCTTTGTTTTATTTATGGGATTTTTTTTTAATTGTGTGTTCGAATGAGTAGCCAAACATAGCCCAAGCTGTCAGCAGTGGGCAACCCGGCTCAACCCAGCTCAACATGATATTTTACTCTCTTTGTGCAAGTTGGGTTCCTGCTCCAGGCTTTAAAAGCACCTTTTTGTTAAGGGGATTTTAGATTTGATCAATGGCTTCCTTGTTATTTATACTGCCCAGTTATATCTCAGCACTGCATGCCTCTCCGGGACTCTTATTTGGTTTCTTAGTGTCTCCTAATGTCACCGGCTTCTTTACATTTCATCCATTTGGTTTCCCAGCTGTGTCTGGAGATGGTTTTGTTTCAGAAATAGTTTCATTATTATGTCTGCTTTGTTATTCTGTAACACACACTCACCCTTGCTCACTCTCTGTTCTGTGTTTCTCAAAGCAGAATAACAATTTTGTGAAGCAGTATAATTAAGCAGTAGGGTATGACAGGAGGTGTGGTTAGCATAACATAATTACATCCTTGATGTATTGTGAGACTTTCAATAAGAATTATTTTTATCACCATTAGAAAGGTGTCCTGACATGCTAGACTTCACATTAACAATTTAATGTTGACTAGAGGAAAAAAACTACACACATTCCACCAGTATTTTTTCAATTTAGTTATTTTAGAACTTTTTCAGTGACACAAATATAAAAATAAAAAACCCAACATATGCTATTTAGAGATCTAACACTAAAACCATGAGAGAGAATATAAAACATAACATGCACAGCAAGAAGTGTATACTCATTCAAATAAGTAGGGTTATTTCTCAAAGTAAAATAATTAAACATACACATCTATAGATACACATCAATATTATTCAGAGATCATTTTCTGAAGTTGTAGTTATATGACTGACTACCAACCACTGGAATTATCTATGAACCATGCATTGAAAAATGTAATCTGGTGTCATATTAAATTATTCATGTCCTGGTCCTGCAATCAGATCCAGGCAGGTGAACCTCTCTGTATGTGAGGAGAGTCCCATTGACTTTGATGGGGCTCCACAAAGGAGAAGGGGGTCTGCCGGCCTGGATGAGGTTGCGGGATGAGGGCCATAGTTTGCCACAGTGTGAGATGTCATAAGGATCTTAATCAACCTTCCAATCAGAAGGGTATGAACTTCAGTGGGCTTTGGATCGGGGCTTTTATCCACAGACAGGAACAGTGCAAAGGCAAGACCATTAGTGTGTCTCATAGGTATCTGAGTCTGTCTCTCAACTGTGATGGGGATAGTTTTGCAATGGGACAAGTCTATTTGACCTACACTAGCCACTAATGCATTTGGTCATCACCCTGCAGTTACTACTGTAGTTATTGTTTATTATTTCTATTGTACTAAAACACAGAGACACTCCCTCCACCAGAATCGAGATCCCATTGTGCTAGGTGCAGTACGCAGGAAGACCTCGATGCTGCCCTGAAGTGCTTAGAGTCTAAAGGCCTATACCAAAGCCACTGTCCTCAGTGGGAGTCTTTCTGTGGATTTCAACAAGCTCTGAACCAGGCTCGAATGCCCTGGCCTAGCAAAGCACTTAATCATGTGCTTAACTTTAAGTATGTCAGTAGTTCTAATAAAGTCAATGGGATTACTCACATGCTTAAAGATAAGCACATGCTTAAGAACTTTGTTGGCTCAGAACCTAAGACAATGAGCAGCCTATGAAAATTGGAGGAGAGGGATGCAATCAAAATATGTCCAATTCTATATATGCTATAGGCACATACTATTTTAAAAATCAGTAATTGTTTGGTTACTACTAAAGGATGCTGGATTTGAACCAGTGCCCTGGAGATGAAGAGCCTTTTGAAAACTCTGAGCTTTTAAATCTTCCTATTGCCAAAATCAGAATGAAGTGTGTAGGCAATGGCAAAGTCAGGAAGAAATAGAACTTATATTATATAAAAAGCCTAGAAGGAAAGGTGAGTAATCTTCTCAAGACCAGCTCTAAATATTTTTCTTATTTTAATTGGATTGATTTTGCTCTGCTGAACAGAATCTAATTTAGTTAACAATAAATGCATCTGAAATCAGAAACTCATCTAATACAGTTCTTTCCTGCTCGGCATTTCTCTGTAAACTCATTGAGTTAGTATTTGTGAAGGGTCTTCAGGCATGACATTGCTACTTCCCAGAGCGTTTAGCGTGGCAGGCCCAAGCTTTTTCTTTCGCTCCTTTAGGTCAATGGAGGTTAAAAGGGGTCTTGTCCTTGTTAATCCTGTACCAAAATGCAAAGCTGCTACTTTGAAATGACTAAATGAAATTAAGAGGAAATCCTTTATATCCATAAAGTTGTGCCCTCCCTCTGCTGAGTTTCTGGTGGGGTCTGTGCCAGGAGAGCAGTCTGGTCACAAACAGACACAAAAGACAACCAGCAATAGCAAACACTTCATTATTTGTTTATTGAATTTATTTTAATTGTTTTAAGACTAGAGAAGGCCCAGCTGTTGGGCAGGTGCATGGGGACAGGGAGGAGGGCTCAAGGAGCCTCCCACATATGCACCTTGCACCATCTGAGCAAGGAGCTCATGCAGTTGCTGGCCATCCACTCCTCTGAGCACAGAGACTCAGTTCTCTTTGCACCTCAGGGGTAGCAGCCTTCTGAAAGGATACAGGAAGGGCTGGTGTGGAGGCCAACCCCACTGGCCGTGTAAGGTGGTTGGGCACAGAGAAGAGAGAAAGCTGCATCATCCTAAGGGATGATACAAGCATACACACTCTTCTTCTCCTTCCTGAAACTCCAGGAGGGATGGAATTATCCCACAGGAATCCTAAAACTCCTTTCTGAGCCACCCCGGGAATTTTACAACTCCACCCCTTCCAAAGTGGCCCAGTGATCTCAAAGTCCAAACTGGCCTATACTAAGGTAAACAAATACGACATAAAAGTACAGTTACCCACAATGTGTCATTGATGGTCATAAAAGGGAACTACCATGGAATGGACTGTAACAGTAAATGTAAATAACAGTGTGTATTGCACATTGAATCAGATATTATATTATAAGAAATCATTACCAGCTTCCTAGTTTTGTAAAACTCTGTTTGCATTAACTTGAGCTCTAATTTCTAAAATAACTACAATATTAAATAGTATACTTCACACCAATAATTAAATACTAGAAATAGTATTAACTCCTTAATTATTTAGCTATTCTTTTACTAAGTTCTACAAGCAATGTCAACTCATCATAGAAATAGAAAGATGAACATACTGGGGCACTGCTCTATATTGATTTACATTCCTTGTGAAATCCCATTAAAATCAACAGGATTGTATATGGAGAAAGTCATGGCAAAATTTGGCTCAAAGGCTCTAGCTAATAACAGGAGATCATGAAGAAGTTCACAGTTTGTTTTTGGTTTAGAGATGCAGCCAAACATTTGAATACTTTTTCAAACCTCTACAGTCTGTTAAATGTGTCTGCATGTCTCATGAGAACAGTCTCTCATGACATTTGTAGTATTCCCGACACTCAGTCAAGCAGAAGTAGCACAATAAGAGTCTTTCGTCTAGTATTTCTGCATTTCCAGCTCTCATCCCAAACCCAACCCAAAAGAAGAGGTGAGAATGAAAATTGAGAAAAGTTTAACTTTTCAGAACCTTCAAAGAGATGCACTTCACTTTCCATTCTAGAAATGGGAAAACATTCCAAATGTGCATGTGCCTCTTCAAGAGGAAGGGGGATTCTTATTTTGTCCTTACCGGTTTGTCCATCCCTAGCTAAAATGATACTGGTTCCTTTCAGTTATCAGCTTTTCCAAGTGTGTATCCTATCTTTGTGCCTTTGATTTTCAGAAACAAAGCCTCTTGTCTCACTCAGCTGATTGGTGGTTATTATCCTGCTAAAAACAACATCAATCCTCTTCAAAATGCTAAGTCCTAATATACCGTTAGGTCAGGCATGCCAGATTCCTGAATTCACTGTGGGTTAGACAGTAGCATTGGCAGGGCAAGTGTTGTGGGTAGCCCCCAAAGCACAGCCCTTTCATTTTCTTCCTGAAGCAAAATTTAATGATTCGGTCCTGTGTGTCTCAGGCCAAGGCATTTGGCCTTGGAGAGCTGACTTTCAGTAACTTTCTTGCACTTCACCTAAAGATGCTTGAAAACTGATATTTTGCTGGAGGAATTAAAGAATATTTTGAAAGTTACAGCATTTCATGGAAGCCTGGAAAGTTGAAAAATGAAGGACAGAGTCTGATCAGTTACACCATTGCAAATCAGGAGTAAATCCACTGAAACTGATGGAGTTCAGCCACTGCAAAACCACAAGTTAGAACACAGAGAGGAAACATGCAGTGCAAAATGACTTACCCATTGTCTACGGTAGAAAAATGTGCACTCTGTTACATCAACAGTCTGCAATGCTGGTGCCGCGTTGTTGGTAGCAACAATGTAAGTGTTAGTGTAAACAAGACTTAGGCATTTTACCATTATGTCATGAAATGATGGAGTGGTAATAATAGAAATCCTGGGGAAAGTCAGCAAGAAATCAGCAAGAAATATGACCAAGAAGACATCAATTGAGTTCACTGAAAGCAATGGAGTTACACTGATAAAATTGAAGCAATGCAGGGGTTCATTAGGCCCAGAGGTACTTACATGCTATTTTCTTCAAGAGGACGATTCTTACCCCCATCCAGCCTCAGGATAAGGACAAGTTCATGTAGTGTCATTCAGTGGTATAAACACATACCCTAGGCTGAGCTGTCATATTTCAACAGAGTAAATTCGTAAGATTCTTTACTTTAGGAAACATTTGAAAATTATGGTTCAATTACATGCTCACTGCCCTGCACAAAAGCAGATGTCCCTGTCCTTTGGAAAACACAAAGAAATGCAAGATCCACAGAGAGGTGACAATATGTTCAAAATATCCCAGGCTGGAACTCTGTATTCTCTGACAATACCAGATTCCTTTTTGCAGATGGAATCCTGGAATATACCTTCAGCCACTGAAGAAGTGCTTGAGTACATATACTGTACAAGAGAACTCATTTGAAATCCATGAAGGCGCTTCCTGCCTGTTGTGTTTAATTTCAGAACAGAGCTATCAGGTAAAAAAAAAACTGAAACACCCACCCCAGACCCTACCAACACATACACACATGCCTTTATGTTTTTTACCTTCAGTGCAATTAAAATGGGAAGTATGTTCTGAAAGAGATTGCCCCAAGTCCTCTCTGAATTGTGGACATGCTTGTCGGACTCCTAGTCAGAACATCAATTTTTATTTTCATTGCTGAGTTTGGTGCCAGTAGCACTAGCTTGAGCAAGCCATCATGAAAGCAGACTCTGGGCTAGCTTCCTTGAATAGCTCTGACAATGGCAACTGAATCATCATCCCCTGTAACTCCCCTGTTAGTCTTCTCTGCTAGGCAAAACTGCCTATTAGGTCAGATTCATTTGTGATATGGATCTATAGGAGTAAGAATAAAGCTAAAAATGTTATCTTCACTTGTCACCTAAAGCAGGGTTTGAACTCAAGCCTCTGGAGGCAAAAGGCTACTTACACTTTTCTGAGTATTTTAAGGCCTACATTGAAAGATATTATGCAAGTCTCTATACAAAACATTTTTACCCAAGCAATAGGGAAGAAATATTACATTGTTAACAGGAACAAAGCAGTTTAATCTCAAAAGACTGAAGACTATAACCAGAACAATATGGGTTTATCTGGCTCATCTTTTCCGTAATCATCCAGAAAGGAAAGCTTTATGATTAATGATGCTCCTTAGAGTCATCAGCCTTAATTTGTCACCTAGTAACACCAACATAATTTGAAGGAAGTGCAAGATAAATCCTTTTGAAGATGAGAGAGACATCAGCAAAACACGAGATAATGGGAAATTAGCCAGTTCAAACAATCCTGAAACAACCTGAGGAACAGAGAAGGAAATCAGTTGTTGATCAAAATGTCTAAGTAGAAAACTTTCCTTAAGAGGGGAGGGCAAAATTAGAGGGTTTGGAGCTGTTCCATTAAACTTCACAATGACTGTGTAAAAACTTATCTACAGTATATGCACATATAGGTAATATCACCGGCAATATTATTGTATTACCGGCAATAGTATTTTGACTCCAACTTTCACAGATGAAACAAAATCTATTTGTTCCTCTTAAGTGAGCACCATCAGTTCAAATTTAGACCAATATTTTGATTTTGTTTTAACAATCCTACAGCAAGGGAAGCGTTTTTATGATTTCTTTAAAATTCCAGGGGATATACTAGTGTTCAATACATAAACATTCCCCTCCAGAATTTTCAAACTCAATATAATCGTATTGAAAATCTAATAGTAAAAGTGACTATAAACAAAAGTGAAACTGCTTTAACTGATTTTCATTATTCAAGCTGAGGGAACTGCTAAAATGATATATGCAGCTCAAATAGTAAGACATTAAATGGAGTTGTAAGTTTATTTCGGTTTTTTAAATAAATGTTTTATCAATACAAGCAAGATATTTATGACTCCCTCGCATCCTAGCTGAATTCAGCAAGGTTTGGACCAAATACCTGTACTAAAATAGCCCAGAACTCTAGTGTTTTAGCTAAAGGAGAGACTCCACTAGCTAGCAACACAGTAACAGGTTCTCAGCCTCTTGGTCACCAGCTATTGGAGAGGTTGTGGCACACACTTTATCATTTCATAATAAATAATACTAAAAACAATTTAAAAAATAGCACATACCAGCAATGAGCTCAGTGCTGTAGTAGACCCCCAAATGAAGACAATCCCTTCCCTGAAGAGTTAAGGCCCCGATCCTGCGAAAAGAAACTTTACTCACATGAGAAGTCACATGAAAGTCAGTATAATTAACACACATGAGTAAAGTTATTCAAGTGTGTGAGTGTTTTCAGGTATAAACTTTAGTAGATAGAAACAGAGAAGACAGCACGTACTGGGAAGACTAGAGAATTTAATAATTTATTGGATTTTTTTATAGTATGCAATGTCTGGTTTGGTTCACTTCTCTTGGCTTAGCCAATGTGAACTGTGCACACAAATGCTGTATCATAGAGCTATTATTGTCTGACCCCTTTTAAATTTCAAATGCTAAATGAATCCTAAAGACTGCCACTGAAATAGGACTGAATTGAGCTGTTAAACCAAGTGCCCTCACTGAAGAAATACTGCAGAGGTATTTTGATCCAGTGCTGAAGTCAGTCAGACAAAATGTTTAAACAAAAGGACACATCACAAAGCATCAGACCAGATTATATAAGGTTTGCTCCTCACATGGCAAGATCACCACATGTAACCTCATAAAAGGTAATGCAAAGTGAATGTTGAAACTGTCTTTTGATCACAAACTATTTATCTCCCCTTGAACCAATGGACTTATTCACCTTGTAGAATGAATTGTTGCTGAGTAACTTGGCACATTTTCACACAATACTTTGCTTAGTGACAAACAACCATACTAGTAAACCAATATTTTCCCTTGGACACACTGTATCAGAGTTAAATACATCAGACTACTTAATGGATGGTTTATATGTTTCACCACAATACTCTCTTCTCCCCCCTCCCACCCCCAAGCAGGATAAAACGGAAAAATAAATACCAGCCAATATATTGAAATGCAAGATCAAATTAAATCCTTCACCCACTTCAGCTTTTATTAGAAGTGCCTTCTTTTTGGTGAATTGAGATGAGCCAATCAAAACTGCATTTGCAAAACACACATTAACAAATCAGTAACTGTAAAAACAGCCATCAAAATAGCTGTAATGCAGATGATCATATGGTGCTCTCAACTGATCTTAAAAATGAGCTATAATTTCTGCATATTTATATTCCAAAATCTGAATTGCACCTTTCAGTTTTCAGTCTGCAGCTTTCAAGCCACAATAATTCCAGATTTGAGAATTATTTGAATCAGTTTGTGACAATATCATGCAAAGCATTAGGCAAACTGATGAGTTATGCTGTATGTAGATTCTCAAGAAGAAAAGATTTTTGCAGTATGACATTTCAGCCCAAATCTTTAAAATCCTGTTTTCACTATATTGAATCATCAGAACATTGTGATCCCCTAGAGTTAATATTAAAAAAAGGAACAGTGATAAGTTGACATTCTTATTTAAACTCATACAGTTCATGAGTTCCCAAAAGAAATGTTAGCTACAATTTCCCCCCATATGTCTTAAAGTTCTAGCTGTATAGTTACCCATGAAAATATCACAAAGCAGCAAATAATCGAACAGCAATGAAGGATATGAAAATGAGTAAATAAACAGGCTGCCAACCAAAACTCTTTCATCTTAGCCAAGGCAATCTTGTACTGTCTATCAATCACAGAAAGACTCAGCTGTTGGAAATGGACAGACTTCATTCTAAAGAATCCTTATTTTTCTATATTAGTGATTTAAAGTGGATGAAGCTGACAAAGTAAAAGTTCATAGATTTCACAGACTCTAAGAGCAGAAGGACCACTGTGATCACCAGTTTAACCTCCAGCATAACACAGATCATAGACCTTCCCCAAAATAATTCCTCTTTGAATCAGAGCATATCATTTAGAAAAAGATCTGTTCTTGATTTAAAACATTGTGGTAATGGAGACTCTACCACAACCCTTGTTCCAATGACCCACAATATTAAAAATTTGCATTATATTTCCAGTCTGAATTTGCCTAGTTTCAGATTCTAGCTTTTGGATTTTGTTATATCTTTGTCTGCTAGAATGAAGATCCCATTATCAAATATTTGTTCTCCATGGTAGTTGGATGTATTTTCAGAGAGATTTCTATTTAATATTAAGTTATATTTGCAAAATGAACAAAATATCTCCAGAAAATAAATGCCTTTTAGATCAAAGATGGGGTAGAACTTTATTACAGTGACACAAACAGCATAATTAGTGCTTATACAGTCAATACAAGAATCTGAAATCACTGAGCACAGAAAGTAGCATGAAATGACACCCCTCCCCCACCCCATACATACAACAGCAGTCACCCTCCCATGTTTTGGGCTCACTCACACTGACCTACCAAGAGGTATTAAGAAACAAGCTAAAACAGCATTAAGAAAACCAAAAAGGTTGAAACCTAAGCAAGATAAAAGCATCCTCCTACTTATGCTGGCACAGAAGGTGACAAGGAAAAATGCCATTTTGTATGTATGTCCATATGTAATTGTGCATTTTTATAGATGGGGCCAGATTGTGGCACTTAATTATTGCTCGGCATGGGGGTGGTGGGGAGGGAAATGCAGAATTGTACCATCCTAGTGGGGACACTTGGAGGTGCTATATCTCCTGGAATTTCCTACGGTAAAATTATTGCCTCACTGAAGTCAATGGCAAAATTCACATTGACATCACTGGGTCAATACCATTCTTTGACATCCATTGAACATGTCCAAACCACTTCAGCCTTCTTTTTCTAATCATTGTCTCTACAGTCAGCTGACCAGTCCTTTGTAATGCATCAGTGTTGGTTACTTTATCACACTTGCACACACCAAGGATTTTTCACGAGCAACTCTGATGGCATGCATTAAGCTTCCTGTTGTGGGTTTCTAGCATTTGCCAAGTTTCAGAAGCATATAAGTATGTGGGTCTCACAACAGCATTATATAACTTGTGTCTTGTGTGAATCTCCTTATTTTTTCAGGTACAGTAGAATCTCAGAGTTACGAACACCTCGGTAATTGAGGTTGTGCGTAACTCTGAAATGTTCGTAACTCTGAAAAAAACATTATGGTTGTTCTTTCAAAAGTTTACAACTGAACATTGACTTAATACAGTTTTGAAACTTACTATGATGAAGAAAAATGCTGCTTTTAACCATTTTAATTTAAATGCAACAAGCACAGAAACTGTTTCCTTACTTTGTCAAATCTTTTTTTTTTAACTTTCCCTTTATTTTTTAGTAGTTTATGTTGAACACAGTACTGTACAGTATTTGCTTTTTTGGGTCTCTGCTGCCTGGTTGCCTACTTTCAGGTCCAAATGAGGTATGTGGTTGACCGGTCAGTTCATAACTCTAGTGTTCATAACTCTGAGGTTCCACTGTATTTGTCAGTCTTGAAAAGGCTCCACTTGCCTTCCCAGTTCTTGCTTCCAGCTCCGTCTGGAGTTGGCATTGTCACTAATTGTGCTTCCAAGATATACAAGCTCATTAACCATGCCATACTCTTCACTATCTATCATATATGCACCATCATTGCTGACTCCTCTCTCAATGATTATGACTTTCAGTTTCTTTTGGCTGATTATTAATCCTGCTTAGATGGCTTCACATTAGACACTGATAGTGGTCTTTTTCATAGCATCATCATCTGTATCTAACAGAACAGTGTCATCTACAAAGTTGAGACCTTAAAGGTTTCCTCTACTCCATATAATTCCTGTATCTTCCTTTGATTGTTTCTTTTCACATCACGTAATTTATCGCAGTGCAGAAAAGAGAAGGTGAGAAGATGCAGCTTTGTCGCACTTCAGTGACAGCACTTTAGTCCAATCGACCTCTCTACTTTCTGTCCTTACACAGCATTTTGAACCTTCACATAGCATCTAAATGTAAATATATACATCTAGGAACAAAGAATGTAGGCCATACTTAGAGGATGGAGGACTCTATCCTGGGAAGCAGTGTCTGTGAAAAAGATTTGGGAGTTGTAGTGGATAATCTGCTGAAAATGAGCTCCCAGTGTGAAGCTGTAGCTGAAACAGCTAATGTGATCCTGGGATGTATAAACTGGGCAATCTCGAGTCAGAGTAGAGAGGTTATTTTACCTCTATATTCAGTACTGGTGTGACTGCTGCTGGAATACTACGTCCAGTTCTTTTGCTCACAATTCAGGAAGGATGATGATAAATTGGAAAGTGTTCAGAGAAGAGCCACGAGAATGATTAACAGATTAGAAAACAGGCTTTATAGTGATAGATTCAAAGAGCTTAATCTATTTAGTTTAACAAAGAAAAGCTTGAGGGATGACTTGATCAGAGTTTATAAGTATCTATTTGGGGAACAAATATTTAATAATGGGCTGTTCAACCCAGCAGAGAAAGGTATAACAAGATTTAAGGGCTGGAAGTTGAAGCTAGACAAATTCAGACTAGAATTAAGGTGTAAGTTTTTAACAGTGAGGGTAATTAACCTTTGGAACCATTAACCAAGGGGCATGGTGAATTCTCCATCAATGACAATTTTTAAATAAAACTGGATGTTTTTCTAAAAGATCTGCTCTAGGAATTATTTACGGGAGTTCTATGGCCTGTGTTACATAGGAGGTCAGACAAGATGATCACATGGTCCATTCTGGCCTTGGAATCTATGAATCTTATCCAGTGATATATGTACTGTAACATATAATTTAAAATAAAAATAAAAGAATGTAAAGTAGTAAATAAAAAATGGATTTCATGTTCCATTAAAATCCATGTTCAATATCAAAAACATATCTATTATTCTGTTTCTTTATTTATACAGACCTAAAATAATAACCAAATCAGTGATTTTAAACTAAAAATACATATACTTTACATTTAATTAGCAAAGTGCACACAATTTCTTTTCATTTGGAATGAAACCCAGAATGTAATGCAAATAGACGAATGGAAACAGATCTCCATAACAACACTTAAAGGATTTTAAAAAGTAAAGAGACAGCAAAATTAGCTAAGCAACCAATTGACTTCAAAGGTGAAGGAGAGAGAAAGAATGAGGGGGTGGATGGAGCAGGAACTGACAGCTTATAAAGGAACTTGCCTTAATGTATAATCCTTTCCACATGCTCTAAAGGAATGATAAAATATCTCAAATAACCATGTGTGTCTCATTGATAACCATTTATTTTGTTATGTAAATACCTTACACTTTAGGGATAACAATTTTCATAGAGCAAATTAAATCCCACAAGAGATTTTAGTATCTGATGTATCAGCATGCAGGGAAAAAACAAAAATTGTCTCATTTGTTTATATGCCATTGAGTATAAAGTCAATAATGTTTTGTCTCCTGTTGCAGTCTATTGGGCATCTGTTTTGCTGGTCTATGCTAGCAGGATGCAATGACTGAGTATATAAATTTCATCTACATAGGAACAGTGGGGGTGGGGGGTGGGAATAAACATGGGGAAATAGTTCCTCAGACGTTCTTGTCAACTGTTCGAAATGGCCCACCTTGATTATCACTAAAAAAGGTTTCCCCCCCACAGCTCTCCTGCTGGTGATAGCTCACCTTACCTTATCACTCTTGTTACAGTGTGTGTGGTTACAGTGTGTATGGTAACACCCATTGTTTCATGTCTCTGTGTATATAAATCTCCCCACTGTATTTTCCACTGAATGCATCCGATGAAGCGAGCTGTAGCTCACGAAAGCTTATGCTCAAATAAATGTGTTCGTCTCTAAGGTGCCACACGTCCTCCTTTTCTTTTTGTAAATTAGTACAGTTGCTGCTTAAGTCGTCTGAAGCATTGCTCCAGCTATATGGTCGCAATGCCACTGAAATTTGACCTGGCTGCTCCTCTGTACAAACAGAGGGATGGCTGAACTGAACTTCAGTGAGTAGCATTGTGACTTGGCACACAGTGTTGCAATGCCATATAAATTTGGCCCGGCCGCCCCTCCATCTAGATGGAGGGGCAACCAGGACAAATGATGTTGCAATCAGGTGCATGGGGAGTCTGTTTCTGTACGACAGAGCACAGGGAAGTCCATCAAGACCTTGACTCCTTGTGGCACCAGCTCATGCACTGTGTGGGTAAGAAAGAGGGGAGATTCCCGAGCTGAGGGAGACTCAGGGTTATTCTGTAGGGGTGAGGGGGTGAACAAGAGTTCTGGAATTTGCTTCTCTCCCACCGCCCCAAAAAAAATCTGAATTGGCACTAGTGCTTTGTAATGAGACTTGGACTGTAATGGATGGGCCAAATACTCAGTGGGTGTGTAAACCAACATAGCTTCATTTAAGTCAATGACTTGTGCCAATTTACACCAGTTGAAGCTCTGGACCGATATATTCAGTTATTACTCTATTCTAATAAATTGGAGGTAAACAATAGAAAATGCCTATGTCATTTATCTAGATTATAAACTGAAATATATAACAAGGAACTCCTGAGTCTTGACTGGCCATGACTAATGATTTCTCTAATAAAAATGAACTCTATCTAACCTGCACTGTGGTCTCAGGAGTGGAGAGGAGCCCAAACCAGAACTATATATCAAAACGCCCTGAACTTTAGGGACTCAGATAAAAGGAGTGCCAGTAGCAATTCAGACCTGACCGATACTTGCAAAACCACAAACAACCCTGGTTAATGCCTCCTCTTGTGACAGTTCCAGTTCCCATTGAAATAAATGAGAGTTGTGTTGGGTGCCTAATTACTATCTGAAATTTCAGATTACCTCCTTATTTGTACCTGTCCCACAGACATTGTCGTTACAGTTCTTTCTGCTCATAAAGTGATGGGAATCTGAAAACTTTTGAGGTTAGGAATGAATAGTTGGAACAGGATTCAAAGTAATCTGAAGCTATAACTCCCATCCAGCACAAGAGCCTAACAAATTCCCTCGCTATCCATTCAGCATTGATATACCTGCTTGGTAAAGTTACATACAAGTCTGATTTTGCAAAGCAGACCAAATACATATATAGCAAAAAATATGTTGCAATTGTTTTGCTGAACTCTTTATTTCATTTCTCATTCCCCAGCTCAGTGGCTGTGCCCAGCTCTAGCCCAGAGTTCCCCTATTACTTCTTAAATTAAGCTGAATCTAAACGTCTTTGGTGAAAAATGGAAGGCATTTGTAAACTAGGGAATAGCACAAATCAGAACAAAGTTAATTTGGTTAAGCATTTGCTCTCAGTAGACATTCACAAAATTGTCCTGTAGTATTTATGAGTTTCAAGGTTGAAATGTGGAACACTATGTAGTAGAAGATCTTAAATAAAAACTGCAACTGACAGTAACTTTTGAAGGTACAATATACACAACGGGCGAAAAAAGAATCTCTGTCCTTTGCACCAAAACAAATGCGTGAATACTACAGGTACCATCAAAAGATTATGTAAAGATTTTTTTTAACCATTCTTAAATAAAATAATAATAAAATAATAATAATAATAACAATAATACCCAGAACCCAGTGATTGTTTTATTTTTCTTTAATGTGAATTTCAGTATTTTCTCAAGATGGGAAATTAGCCGTGCTCATTGTTGTCATCTTGCTGGTTTATTAAAAGCTCGTTTCTTAAAAATGGCACGTAAAATCAAGAAACTTATCACTGCTGATTAATTTCTGTCACATGCCTGAGTACTTCAGATATATGTTGTATTTTTCTTTTAAGCTGTGTATACTATAAGAAATAAAAATTATTACTGAAAATAATCTGCCTGGCTGAAGGAGGAATGGATGATGTTTTTCATAAGTTGTAGGAGGGAAACCCTACAAATTTGCATGTGGAACAGTCAAAGAAACATACTGGTATTTGACTCCCATATATATACAGAATTCTTTCCGCAGCTCTAGAAAACAGTAGCTATGCTAAAGAAAGAATATGGTCTGGAAAACAGCTGACTTCTGTAGCACACATGCCTCTGAGTAAAGAGATTTAAATGGAGCAAACTGAGCCAGTATATACTTTTTTCTAATAAAAGTGGGCAAATGCTATAGCCTGATCCAAAGCCCGCTGAAATCAATGGAAGGTTTTAAAGGACTATTACTCACATTTGTCTGTGAAAGAGATTTGGGGCCTGAGTCTCACTGAGCTGTGTAAAGGGCCTGTAGGCTCAATGAGAATCAGACCCTTGTGACCTGACACTGTAAAAGCTGCAACGAGTGTTTGAAGTAAAACATAACCTTTGTCAGACAGCTAGCTATGAGCTACAAGGGTCAGGCTACAGGATGTGAGATGGCATTGAAAAGTTTGTGTCAATCAAGTGGCAGGGATAAAAGAAAAGGAAAAAATGGAGGACTGCATGTCATGAAGAAATCTGAATATTATATATTCATAGCCCTCATCATATTATTGACTCTACAGCTGCTCCATGAGCCAGACTCCCATAGATTTCAACCACATGTAGGGTAAAATTTTCCTCTGTAGAGATGGCCAGCAGTAGGCCTTATTGTGATGCAACCGCCTTGCACTGGCCCATTGAAGCTACAGAATCAGGCCTGTATGTGGGATCATTTTCAGAAGTTTCACAAATACTGCACAATAGTGTTAAGTTTCCTTGAAACATATTGCAAGACAGAATGGCATCATGTATCTCTTTACCTTGCAGATACTATGATTCCATGATCATTATCTCTCATAGGCCAGTTTCAAAGATTTAAAACTTTTGAACATTTCAATCTAATTAAAACCAATGCTATCCTCCAAAGAAGGAAAATTTGATCCAGACCTCCACGGTCACAGTGACTGAACACCCCATCATATCAGATGGCTTGTAAATCAAAACATATCTCGAAGTAGTTTCAGCTTTAAGCCTATCAATTTCACTGTGGAAAAAATGGTATCAACACGGTGCTGTTATGGCCCAGGTTACTGTAACCCTTTAAAGGTCAAATTCTGGTCTTCTAAAATTTTGTTGGATATTAACAACTCAATTCACAATTTCTCATCTAAAACTAGGGATTGCTTCTTTAGAGGCTCTCTATATTTCTGTTATACAGATGTCCTGATCTGAAACAAGGAGATGATCTTCTTAGGACATTACAGTGTGCTAAATATTATTTTGTTATTTCCGATGGCCTAGAGAACACATAGCTGGCCTTTGTGCTTCTTAGACATTAGCACACTGCTGCTCAGTAATCTTGTGGTAAACAAGACTCCTTGCATTTCTGGGGAAGCATGTTGCTTTTTTGCATTTGAATCTTCTGACAACTATATGCCACATTTTCCAGGTTTGGGGCACCATGTTCAAAAACCTCACTTTTTAATAACCTTCCATTTAGATAATACCTTTTTATCTTAAAGTTATAACAAATTGATATTCAATCAATATTCAGGTATTTCTTCATTTTTATATTTTATTACTTGTACAGCAACACAAGGCACTTTATTTCATTAACCACTGAAATGCACTCAGCTCTAAATTGAAACATGCAACTGTTTAGCAGTGCACAGTAACAATATACCCCAGTTCAGAAGAGGACATGAAAAACAACTTTAGCCAGTTGATGATGGCAGAGGGAATTTAGGTAGGCAGAATGTAATTACTAAACCTAAATTAGATTTACAGGATTAAAATTCCTACTCTTGTGAAGTGCCATAGTGTTTTGAACACCAGTAAGTAGTTAGGACTTTGATATCATCCAAATTACAGCCTCTCCAGCAGTATTAGTCTGCTAGTTACTCAGAGAGAAGATGCTACCTACTGAGTTAACACTACCACCTATGTGTTCCAGAGATGTCATCCATCCAAGTACTAGCCCAGATGAACCCATTTTAGCTTGTGAGATCTGATGAGATCACAGCACAATTTGGTAAAGCAGCAGGCCCTAGTACTGAGTGTTCAGGGGCTTTTAAACTTATATTTGATTTACTTAAAATACTTGTCCATTAATTTTCAAGATACATCCCAAGAATATAAAGAAAAAGAGAGGTTTGGGCAAACAAATGCACAACAATTCTAATGAAACACTGATAGGAAAGAAGCTGACTCACACAGCCAACAGGAGTTATGATGAGTAATTAAAATTAGTCTCAGAATTCATTATCCATTATTAACCTCCAGTATTGTCATTCATTCTGACAGGCCAATTTATGAAGAAGGAAGATGTTTTCATAAAAAGCTGTTATCAGTAGAAGGAAAACAATGTAAAGATCTTTTGGGCCAAATGCTGATCTTAATTACATTGGTGTAAATCTAGATTAATTCCATTGAATTTAATAGAATTACCTCAGACGGTTACCAGCATATGCCCCAAAATGCCTTATATTATACAACTTCCTCAGAATTTTCTGCTACATGAATAATATTTGATGGGCCCAAAGCAGCACCATTGTCCTCAGTGGAGTTACCCCAGGGCTGACTTTGGTCCAATATGGGAATAGTTGTTTAGAGGCAACATATGAAATTTTTATTTAAATTTGTTAACCATATAAAAATATGTCATTGCATAGAGCACACTTTTTAAATTTTTCAATCTTGTGACCAATGAGGTCATTTGCAATTATGAAAGCTATAATCAGGGAAATCAAGGGAAGGGAAATCAAATCTCATGCTTCAAAGAGCATGATCATTATAGGAAATGAGGAATGCTTTATTTCCATGTATAGCATTGCACAACTGACTAAGGTGCATTATGGAGGATTTTTGTCTTTCTCTAGTTCATCATGTATAATGTGATGGACAAATTGATGTGGGATGGCAAATCAGTCATATGTGAATATTTTAAAATTCCAAAGGCAGTAAGGATTCAAGCAGATTTTAACTTTAAATGTTCTGTTCCTGCTCAGTCAAACAATAGATTTTTGTTGTTGTTTCTTTTGTTTACAAAGAACAATAAGCCATAAACTCAGCAGGACATTGTAAAATATAAAAATCAATATAATTTATGTGATGATTTTTTGTCAAGACAGAGTTACATTTAAAAGATTTTTCACTTACTATTTACCCCAATTTTAGGATTAGCTTCTCTCTATAAAAGGAATGATGCATTTGCTGACTCCTTGGTCATTTCTTCCCCTTTATGTTACAATAAAATAGGATGGGGCAGATCTTCAGCTGGTGTGAATTATCAAAGAGCATTTACTTTAATGACCCTGCCTGTTTACAGCATCTGAGAACCTGGCTCAATAGCTACAATAGAACCTAATGTTATCATTTCATGTTTTCCATTCAGACTGAATCCTAAACAGCAGCTGGTGAGAGAAATTAGAACTGAAGGGTGCAAAGTTTTATGTTTGGCTTGCTAAAATAAATCTAAAATAAATTGCCAACTTTTTCACCTCTGTTTATTAAACAATGTTGTATTTGGAATGACAACTGCATACAGTATGTGCATTAGCCACCTCCAATCACAGCTATTGCAAATAATCAGCCCACTCACTTTACATCATTTAGATAAATCAGGACTAGTCACGCCAACAATTGCTTTTACAGTTTGTTTTTTCACTTCTTTATTTTACTGATTGTTTTACTGTACACATATTTTTTTGTCACAGCTTATAAAAGAAACATCTGGAGCAGCTACTGATTGCTACTAAACTGTCAACAGTGCTGTGACACCCCTCTAACTATCCACACTGCTCTGAATTAAAGATGAGCAGGTGAGGAAATGCAATACCCGCACTACTGAATCACTTGCTAGTACCAAATTTCAAAACACCTCCCTCTCCGAGATGAGCTCTCTGCTTCACCGCACTGCGAAAGAGCATGAAAATGAGTGTCAATTTATGCACATAGAAATGGGATTCCCACATTTTCTCTCATATTGCCTATTTGGAGGTCAAAGGGCATGCACATTGGTCTTCAGGGTAAAACTCCTTCAGGGCCATTTGGTCGCATCTACAGCTGTTTCTCACTGTAATTTCATAAGTGGTCTTCAGCTGAACTGATGTGTTCTAAAAATTAATCCAAGGAGAGGCTGAGCAATGTTCTGGATGCCCAGTGTTCTTTTATACTGAACAGTTTAGGTGTTAAGTTCCCCCCAAAGATACGTATTTTCTGATTCTCACTGGCCTCAGTCATTTTGGTGTGTAGCAATGTATATATACATTCCAAAGAAAAGTAAGCTATGTTAAGATAATGTTAAGGTTGCACAGTTAAGCACACAAAATATAGTACAGATTAGTAGTAGCCAGAGCTGTGCCTTGGGTATGGTGAATCAGGGCGACTGCCTCGGGCTCCCTGCTTTGGGGGGCCCCACGCTTTGCGTGGAGAGATAAGGCAGGCTGGCAAGTGAGAGGGGTGAGGAGGCAAACAGGGAGGCAAGCAGCAGGCGGGGCGAGGAGGAGCCCCTCTACCAGAACCTCTCCTTCCCTCAATGCCTCCTGCCCACCTGCAGGCCTCACCAATCAGCACTTCCTCCTCCCTCTCATCCGCCTGCCACAGATCAGATGTTTTGCAGTGTCAGGAGGCGCTGGGGGGGAGGGAAGAGGAGCGAGGTCACAGCACGCTTGGGGGTGGGGGTGGAACTGGGTGGGGAAGAGGTGGGGCAGGAAGAGGCAGGGGCGGGAGTGGGGCCTTGGGGGAAGGTGTGGAGTGGGGGCGGGGCCTGGGCGGAACCAAGGGGAGCACCCCCAGATGATTAGAAACTTGGCACCTATTTACTGGGCCCCGCACTCCCCTAGGGACAGCCTTGGTAGTAGCATTGTCCATTGTAAAGGCAGGACCTGAAATCATGGTCCCTTTGCACTAGGCACTCTAGAAACACATGGTAAGAAACAGCCTCTTCCCCAAGCAGCTTACGAATTAAATACACAAGACAGATAAATGGTGGGAGGGGACACAGAGGGGCAGAGAGGTGAAATGATTTGTCTAACTTCACACTGCATATCAGTGGCCAAACTGGGAATAGAAGCCAAAAGTCCTGAATCCTAATGCAGTGTCCTGTCCAGTAGACACTACAGTATCATCTTTAATTGTATGATCACAACCTGTAACTCAAATAATTCAATATAATATTGTACAGCTTTTTTCTATTAGACACACAGCACTTGTTATATTTTCCACAAGATATGTGCAGTGTCTGTAGAGAGCCCTGTTTCATTCACAATGCACTTTCACTACCATTTTTGTATTCCAGTTATTCCTGAAAGATTGTACCCTGGCACCTTCACGAAATTAGCTTATTGAATAGGCTGAAGCTATAGGGCACTTGGGAATAGTCTGTGACTTTTACATTCAAATAATAAAAAAAATACTTAATTCATAATAATGCATTCTGTTTTCAGGTTGTAGCCAATTAATTACCATCTTCTACATTACTGGTGTCTTACACTCATTTCCCTAATCTCTGTCTCTCTGCCTATTTGTCCTGTCTTCTTAGAATGTAAAAACTCTTCAGGACAGAGACCATACGTTACTTTGTGTTTGTACAGCACGCAACACACTGTTAATACTGCTGGAAACAAATAATACAAAAAGCAATGGACTATTTTTTTCATGCTATAGCTATGTTTGTCATACGCACATTGGCAGCATAGACTTAAACGTACTTTCAGTATTTGAATTTTTTAAAAATCTAGGTACATTTTGATTTGTGCTCGTTTGTATACATTTGGGGGAAGTTTCAGGTCTTTTCTGAATTTTTCTGAATTGAGTCACTTTTCCAAATACCTGACCTGACAAAAGTTCTTCTCTAGCTGTTAAAGTCTTGATATGTCCCATTATGCATGCAACAATGAACAGACAAAGGAACACAATGCATTCATTTTGATACCATGTTTACTCCTTTTCTTTTTATGCCATCTGCTCAGTCTAATGTGACATACTGTAGAATTATAGGGGCAAGACAGGTGGCATTGGCTTTCAACTTTGGTTGTCAACACAAGGAGAGGAGAATGGAATGTATTAGCAGCAAACACTGCTTCTTCAAAGGGAGCTACCATGTATGATATCCTCCAACTGAGATGAATTGAAAATGATCAAAGACACCCTCTGGAGGGAACATTTTTCAAGAAGGTCCATCCCACACATACTCATCATGGGATGTAACTGATATAACTGTAGGTATGTGATTGTACAAGGTATCAAAATGAATGCATTTCTCTCCTTCACTGTTCATTGTCAGATACATAATGGCACATACCAGTAATGTGACAGCTAAAGAAGCACAAGTGTGAATTAAGAAATGCACATATAAAAACCCATTTAGTTCCCCTTTTAAAAGGGAATTTATAAGTGTTAATCAATTCAGTGTGTGTATAGTCTTAAAATGGGCAAATACATTATTGTTAATTCTTATTTTTGAGCTATTGTGTCTTTACATGGATGCTTAAAGACTATGTCTTTTCCATCCATTCAATATGTAGCCTAAATACAAATACATAAGGATGGCTTGTGTGTTTGTCTCACAACAATTGATGGCACCACTGCACCTATTCCCAAGATCTGAAAGTGCTGAGTATCTCCAATGGTCAGTGATGGGACACTAGATTGGGAAGGCTCTGAATTACTGCAGAGAATTCTTTCCCAGGTGTCTGGCTGGTGAGTTTCGCCCACATGTTCAGGATCTAACCACTCACCATATTTGGGGTCGGGAAGGAAGTTTTCCCCAGGTCAGATTGGCAGAAACTCTGGTGGTGGTGTTTCGCCTTCCTCTGCGGCATGGGGCACAGGTCACTTGCAGGTTTAAACTAGTGTAAATGGTGGATTCTCTACAGCTTGAAGTCTTTAAACCATGATCTGAGGACTTCAGTAACTCAGTCAGGAGTTATGGGTCTATAACAGGAGAGGGTGGGTGAGGTTCTGTGACCTGCCGTGTGCAGAAGGTCAGACTAGATGAGCATGATGGTCCCTTCTGACCTTAAAGTCTATAAGTCTATGTCCTAGAAAGTGCAAAGTGCCTTTGACTTCCATTGACTTCAGTGGGTGTCAAAGACACTAGGTTTTCCCAGAACGTACTCATTACTGTGGATGAACAGGCCCCCAAAGAAAAAAGTTCACTTCCTTCCCTGCTTTAGTCTCAATACAGAGGGCATGCCTGTAGCATGGTTTCTGCACCTCTTGCATGGATGGTGAAGCAGAAGGAGAAGGAGAAGGATGTGCAGAGAGAACATCTTGAGATGTCCGTCTCCTTAGCAAGTTGGTAGACATCTGGGATGAGAACTGTATTGCACAGGAGGGGATCATCATACTCAGTGCTATATCTCCTCCGCAAAAGCAGAATTAATAGAAGTGATGTAAAGAGGAAAAAAATACCAACAGCTGTTAAACAAACACTCTCAAAGAAAAGTTAATATAGTGGATGATTAATAGAAAATCTGAATGACCCACATATCATAGGAAATGTGGCAGGCAGCTGTGATTTTATGGCACTGGTGTATTCTTTCATTATGCCAAATTACACACCATTACTTATTCATCTTTATAAATGTCTGTGGTTATTTTGGTAGGGTCTCTGCCAGAATTTCATTCATGGTTTCAGGGAAGGTAGAGGACCTCAGGGTATATCTGCAGATCAAAGAAAAACTCATGGCTGGCCTGTGCCAGCTGACTCAGGCTCACAGGACTTGGGTTGTGAGGCTTTTTCATTGCTGTGTGGACTTCTGGATTTGCGCTAGAGCCCGAGCTCTGGGACACTCCCACCCTGTAGGGTCTGAGAACCTAGATTCCAGCCTCAGCCCACAAGGCTACAAAGCAATGAAACAGCCCTGCAGCCTGAACCCATGAGCCCAAATCAGTTAGCACGGGCCAGCCATGGGTTTTTCTTTGCTGTGTAAACATACCCACTGAGGGTCTACCTCGGTCTGCTCATATTTATAGACTTTGTGCTGGGACATGCTTGATTTTTTTCAGGGTTCTGTGCCACTTGAGTTTTCTAGCTCCTCTCATCTGCACCTGTAAAAGTGGAAACTTCAGTTTCTCAACTAATATTTCATATGAAGTCTGTTTTGCAATACCCGCGCTGTACAATTGTGTGAAACACTTTTTTTAAAAAAATTTTAGTCATGAACCAGTTTGACCTTAGGCAAACAGCTTTTTCTGACATTTGATTGTTTTTTGAACTGGTGTCAGAAATAGACACATTTTAATGGTTGATTTACCTCCTGCTAACTTTTATTCTAATGTGTGTACAGTTCATAATCCCTTTACTTTATATAAGGTCACTCAATTAACTCAAACAGATGAAAACCCCAGATTCAGAAAATATAACATCTTGGAAATAACTAACTCTCCTACTTTGCTTTTTCTGACTATTATGTGATGTCTCCTTTCTTTGATCTTTTTATTCTATATTTATTCCTCGTTGGGATTTAATTGTTCTGTAATATATTGGGTACTGTATCATATATTTATACATTTTATTAAAGTTTAAAATCATGACTTAGCTAATGACTGTAAGGTATTTAAAGTCATGCTGTTTAGTATGATCATCTTTTTTTAAATTCCTTTGGCTTAATGGTGGAGAATCACATGCAGTGATCTCATTTTATGTTGTATAACAAAGAAGGTCAAGAGAACTGAGCATGATGTGTGTCCATGCAAAACTGCTGGTAGATTCAGGAGCCTACATAAAAAATATGACTTTAAAGTGTAATTTTCACTGAAAAGCCATAAAAGGTTAAGATCATATAGAAACTATTTACATGTATTACATAGATAATGAACTCTTATTTAATGAGACAATTAATCTGTCTTTTTCTCTTCACACTAATATATCAACCTAGAACAGTACTGGGCTGAGGGAGAGAGAAAGAATAAGATTATTGACTTCAAAATCTACTGGTTGATAGGTTGCTCGATTTCCAGAGATACCTTATCACTTTGCTGCTGCAGACCTTACTTCTTTAACTTCAGTAGTGTAAGTCTCTTCTATTCTTGCTATACTTTTTAGGGAGTTGGAAAAGTCCAATTGGATCATCTGCTTTGTGAGTTCAGATATGTCCCCTATGTTTTCCAGTACCTCAGCCAGTCTAGTTTTAAAAGCCCACCCATTTCCTTGGTAAACTATTCTGCATTCTGGAATTTTTATTCCATTTTCTTAATCCGCCAGAGATGTTCATGTTTTCTAGCAATAACCATTTTTCACAGCTTTTGCAGGAAGGTGGTTTGACCCTGGTTTCAGTGGGTTTGTCAGATTGATACATGGTAAGATGTAGGTCCTTCAGAATTGTTTGTTCCCCAGTGACATTGCTTAACACTGATAGCAAGTGCAGTAGCTGCATAGCTGAAGTTCACTTGATATTCCAAAACATGAGGATGGGTGGGAGTGGGCTGTAGTGAGGACAGTTTTCCTTTTGAGATCTGAGAAAACACATCACTCTTAAGAGAGTTCCCCTGGGACTTCCCCGCTTCTGTAGGCACACAGAAAGCCAATATGGGAAGCAGTCTTTCACGGCACTGTTAGAGTTAACAAATAGTTACTGGGAATTACACAGTAGGATCACAAGAAAAGTAAAGAAGGCTAATAACTATCCTCCCCATTAGATCCCAACACCCACATTTCAAAGAAAGAGAGAAATATGGTTCAAGTTTTGATCCCCAGCACTAATTAAAGAAAATACAGCATATAATATATTTGTTTATTCAGTTTCTACAATGCACCCATATAAACTTAAGGTAAATAGTCAGCATTGAAATACGTATTTCAGAATAACACGAAACTGACATTGAGTCCACAGAAACAAACAGAGAGCTTCCTTAGTCTCCTCAGAAAAAGCCTAGTTGAATAGATGGGACTTGATTCCTTGTTGCCGTGTAGTCATTTCCTCCAGAGTAGAGGGGAGTTAAACGCTACAATTCTGAGTTGGTAGCAGTTTACACTGATATTACACTCACTTTGCCCATGCATAGATGGCTGCCCGCAATGAATCAGGCCCAGAGATATTTCAGTGTTCCCTACAGGTCAACCGATTCAGACTTATCCAAAGGAGGAGAAGCGTATTCTAGACTAGAGTCAAGGACCCTTCACTGAAAGTGTCCCATATGCACAAATGTAGGGACTTTCAACTCAAGCATCTCAGATCAACTTAAAAGCAGGGGCAGAACATGCTCTCTTTTGCTTGATGCTGATCTCTGTTACATTTAAAATACTTGCTAAATCCTTCTCTCTTTTGCACTACTGAAATCAGTCTATGAGCAGTTTTTCCTTCAGTGCTCTCCTGAGCCTTTTCTAGTCTGTTCTGGCTCTGAGACTCTCCATTGTTGCCACACTGAGCACCTTATCTGGTGAGAGCTACCCCAATCAAGACCCAATTCAATTTCCAGTTTTCATATCAGCTGAGCTAATTGACAGGTTTAACACAGTTTTTAGTTATGGGCCCGATTCTGGAAGGTGCTGGGAACTGGATCCACAACGGGACTTATAGGCACCTTCAGAATCATTGGACTCCATAAACCCAGGGATAGGCATCTAGGCTATATATACAATGCATGGGCGAGATAGGCACCTAGAAATGGGATCAACAAAAACCAGCACGCTATATGGCTAGGGTGACCAGATGTCCCGATAGGGACTGTCCTGATATTTGGGTCTTTGTCTTATATAGGTGCCTATTACCCCCCATCCCCGTCCTGATCTTTCACACTTGCTATCTGGTCACCCTATATATGGGGGGACCACCTAAGCTTGCCAACAGGAGATGCCAACAAGAAGGGTATGTCCTAAATCCCTACTCCCCATGGAGGTAGGCACCTAAATCTGAACTGCAGGGAGGTACCTATCTCTGCTTACACCTCTGGGAACCCTTTCCTGGAGTCAGGCACGTAAGTCTTTCTTCCAAGAAAGTTATACGTTCGTAGGGGGAAGTCAACCAGTTAGCTATTTGGAGTCAGTGCGCCTTATGCTAAATCCTGTAGGTGCTTTTGACAATTTCCCCCATAAGTACTATTCCACCTTCAAAAAGGTAAAAGAATTAAGGGGAAAACCTCCAAGCAATAGTTAACTGGTTGCATGTTCCTATGAATATAGAACATACGGCACCTATGGGAAAGTGTCATACCTAGAGTATTATAGTTGTAATTTCCACATCCTGTACCATTCAGCCATTTCTGAAGACAAATCTGTCATCTTGTATAGCAGAATTGTGCTTTTAATGGAGGCTTTCTTTCTGCCACTGAGTTCTCAGCACTCAGCAGGATAGTCGTCAATGAGACCATGGAAATGCAAGTCAATGGGACTTGTGCTCCCAAATCCCGGCAAGCACTTTTGAAAAATCTCTCCCTAGAAGTAGAGCTGCGTGTGGTCTCTGAAAAATACCAGGGGACACAGGTGTCCACACCACATCTAGTACTTTGGCAGCAGTCTCAACAGGTAACGATAGCTATGGAGGAGACTGAACTACCCTCTCATCCTACAAATGGTGATTCCAATTACCTCTGGCTCACTGTTATGGCTTTAGAGCAAAGTTTACACTGTTGCCATGCTTTCTGCAGCTCTTTGGTGGATCAGTGTAGGACTGAAGTCTCCCAGACTTTCAAGACAGCCCCTTTTGATACTTCTAAATTTGGTGGGGTTTTCTGGTTTGTATGTTTTTGTTTTAAAGTGCAGCATCCTGCAAGACAGATAAAATAATACTTTGTCCTTGTATAGTGCCTCTGATCCCTGGATCTGAGTAGTTTACAAACTTTGGTTGCTTAGTTAATCTTCAAAATTCCCTGGTGATATACTCTTAATTTATGGGTGAGTAAACTGAAGCACAGAAAGGTTGATTGAGCTTATCTGGAGTCAATAGCATAGCCAGGAATACAACCCTTTTGACTCCTATTCCCTTGTACTATTTACACCATGCTCCCTCCCTAAGGGGTTACATATCTGCGGTAAGGATAAGAGACCTGCAGAGCAAATTGGAAAGGACAATTGTGCCTTAAATGTCTTCTTCAGAGTGAGCTGAATGGAGAATTTAGGACCCCTGATAAAGAGCAAGTCTCTGAGGCGAGGTCAGAGGCTTCTTATGGCTCTTCTTCTGTTTATGCTGCTAGGAATAACAGTTCACTGCACCTACAAGATAAAATATTAGTATTTTATCACCCTGGGATACTATTCCGTTCACACATATTTTACATAGCTCCCTGTGCCCTTTGTGCTTGGGAAGTTTCCCATGACCCTACAAGTAACTGTAACCTCCATTGTATATATTCCCTAGCACACTTCTAATAGTAAGTAAGAAAATCTAGTTGAAGCCTAATGCATAGGTATCAGGTGGCAAGTCCAACTTAGCTGTTATTTTATCCTCAAAGAGTGAAAAGCTCATTTCAGAAACTGAAGCTGCTAAGGAATTAACTAAATTATTTTGGTAGAGTTGTCTTAGAGCCAATCAGAAAATTGCTACTATTGTTCAGTGTGGAGGTATGGCTTAAACTAATCAAACCATCTAAAATGCCTTTGTTTTGAATCAAGAATATCAGATACACAGTGCTTTAAAAACAGAGTAGACAAGTTAGGAAATCTGCTACCTAACTGAAGTTATCAGTATGGAGGTATGAAGTATACCTGTTACTTACTTTATTCTTGTAGTACCACGAGTGTACAAAATGCTATGCAGATAAATAAGGAGAAAAATCCCAATTCTCTTGTACATTAAGACAACAGTGCAAATGTTTAAACCACTTTGAGGGTACTTTACATGACTAGTGATTTGTAAAGTGGCCTTACTATAAATGAGAATCAGGTCCAAAGTCTCCAGCACAAGGGATTTACAATTTAAGGGGCTGATGCTGCACCATTAAGTGTAATTGGATATTGACGTCAATGGATGATGGATGGATGCCCCCAAAAAGAGAGAGACTTATAAATGTATACTAGACCATTGAGAAGGGTATGTTGGAAATGCAGGGTGGAGGGGAAAATGCATCTGAGGATTGTTATTTACAGGAGCATTGTTGACATTTCAAATAGTCATATTTTTATATAGGTTGTATATTATTGGGTGAAATCATGGCCCCCTTGAAGTCAATGGGAGTTTTGTGGTTGACTTCAGCAAGCCCAGGATTTCACCTATAGATTTTAGGCCATAAGAACTATTTCCTTCATCTACTCTGACCTGTTGCATAACACAAGGCATAGAATGTCACCCGGTGATTCCTGCATCAAGCCCATTACTTGTGGTGAAGTGAGAGCTTTCTTTTGGGAAGACATCCAATCTTAAACGTTTGTTTTGCTCTATTTTGCTTCGTATAATCCTAGGTGAGAGAAGAGGTAGGTTAAAACTCATTTGGTGCAGAGATGCAGACTACATTAGATTATTATTGAAATAGGAAGTAGAAGGTACAATAAAGGAGAAATATTGAGTAAATATAAGATGATTAAACATGGTTTTAATTGTTAGAAAGACTGGGAGACAAAACTAATTAAACCCATTAAACAGTAGACTCTAGTTGGTATTAAGTAGAATCTGAAACCTAATTTTATTTACAGTATTTTATTTTAAGATTCTGATTAAAATACCCCCCCCCCAATTTTTCAACTAAAGCAAATCTTATTATGTACAATAGCCCACTCCCTGATAAGCAGTTAAACTCAAATGAGTATGCACTATAACCAGTCTTACATGAGAAACCTAATTTATAAATCAGCAAATAGCCAGAGTAATTTCTGAAGTAAATGACAATGGTAAATATTTATCAGGAGCACAGAGAACCCTTCAAAGTAATGAAGCTGTATCTTGTTGAATATACAGAGCCTGAGCCTGGGTTGTCCTGGCATTTTAATATAGAAATACATTAGACCGAAATACATATTTTTCCTCAGATAAGCCTTTTATAAAGTAAACCAAAAAACTGATCAACTTTTGTCTCACAGCTCACTGGAAATTACAGGCTACACTAGACCATTAGAAAATAATTACAATAATAATGGAATTTTCTTATTGTTAAAAAATGCAATGCTGTTAAATAAATTGTCATATTAAAATATCCTTTTGCATATTTATTCTTGTAGCTAAGATTCTTATTTTCATATACATGCTACATTAAATTGGCATAATGGCTCTGCTACAGAAATATTCATATAACTGATTTTCTCACACAAGGCCCCATGGAAGTCAACTGCAAAACTCTCATTCATGTTAACCATGCAGGATCAGGCCTTTCAACTGCAAATTCCTTGATCCAGAGACCTTTTCACACCATAGCATAAAAATGCTTCCACGGCAGCCAACATTTGTGCCATTGTGTTGTCTGACCCTGCTCACAGCTGGTAACACATTGTTAATAATGGCAGCACCCACTGGCACTTTGTCTATCTCCTCCTGCTTCTACCACTGGTGGAGCTGAACCAGTAAGAGCAACATTAGGATATTTTGAGTTTAAGCAAACTGAAACAACCACCACTGAGTCACACCAGATTTATGCTGGTGTAACTCAGTAGATTTCAGTGGAGTTACAATAGCTACTACTGGAGGTAACAGACAGATGAATTAGGCCTGCATTGTCCCTTAAGTCCCACTGAAGTCCTCACAATTGTAAAAATATTTGGGCAAAATAGGATTTCAATGGAAATGAAGTGGCACATATGACTAATGCCAGTCTCTGAACAGGAGTGAATACACCAGTGAATTACACATAGCACTGAGTTGTAATCTCTCAACTGTCCTCTCAGACATTCACTCGGTTCAGTGAAAAACCTGGGAAGGATCACTAGCGGTAATCTCTTTATTGGTTGTTCCTAAGAGCTGCTATCACAAAGAATTACTCTAACAACACCCATTGGAAAAGCATTGTATTTACAGAGTTAGGCTTCTACAACGTTGACTTCACAAAAGAGAAAAACATCCAGCTAATGCTGCGTATATTTTGGAAAGCAATATGAGAAATCAAGTTAAAGTTAAGAGATTTACAATGCATAATTGATCAGGGTTGATAAGTTATGGTGAATCGAATGTGAAAAAGAGTGATTAATATCAACGCAGATTAATGAGGTTAATAGCAATAAATACATGTTACTCTAAAATACAACAAATTATAGAATGCTAAAATCTCCCATTTGTAACACTAGTCTAACAGCTCCATGCATATCAATGAAGTTACAATGGCATAAAGCCAGGGGCAGAAATGGAGTAGGCCCATAGTTTGTATTTTTGACTTTATACTTGTTTCAAGTTCTAACGGTCACAAAATGTCCATATTCCATTCAGTGTACTGCCACACCAGAAAGCCATGTATTATACTATACTTCAATATTGAAGGAAAATTAAGAGAACTCTAAATTGGCAGAAGTAGTCCAAAATAAGAGAGACAGTGGAAATGGGACTGCAGTTGCTGCCAAACATTCATCTTTTACGGTAATGAACACAATCAATGTGAACTAAATGAGCGTGGGTGAGAGTCAGACCTGACCTCTGTAGATATTTGTTAATTTCATAAAAGTTAAAAACATGTAGACTTAATTCACAGTATTTGCTTAGCAGAACTCCAGGGCTCAAATGGGATACAGAATGGACTGACTCAGAAGCAGAAATAATTACTGCAGTATTAGTTTATGTCCATTGTCTGAAAGGAACTAGCCCTACACAACATAGTGCACCTCAGAACAGAATATTTATTCCTGTTCTCCTATTTATGTATCTCAGGGGCACCCATTTCCGTGACCATTTTTAGTCCTTAACCATGAATGCTTTGGTTTCAGTTGCTTTCTACTAAGGAACAGAATGCCTATAGTCAGAAGAGAAAAGGAAATAACCAATAACTCCCTTCCTTACCAGGTGTTTAGAAAGGCAATTTTTTGTGCTGGGCTTTTGAGCTCTTTAATTTTGTGCAGGTGTTTGAGCTATCTAATTACTGGGGACAGACAGAGATATACACAGGCACATTCATAGCTAACTGCTGTTTCACTCCTTGACTGAATATTGCTTTCAGAAAAGAAAATCACCTTGATGAATTTTGATGAGCATGGATCTGAGTGTGACAGGATTCCCAGGGTGTAGCCTGGAACCGTGGGACCACTGTGCCCCCTTAACTGTCCAGCCTGGGGTGTCTCTCACAATGTTTGCTAGTGACAAGCAGCAAACCCCACCAGGCATTGTTATCACTCAGCACAACTCCATGTGGAGCCCCACACCCAGATAGATTGAATGAATGCTCCAAGAGCCACTCACGAAACCCCGCAGAGAAAGGCACCAGCCAAATCCCCCCAGCTCCCAGCCTTGTACCTCAGGAATATACCATCTTGCACTGCTCAAGACCCTTTCTTGAGCAACCAAGTTAATTTATGAAGTTCACCACTTCATCAATGGAAAGTGGACATACACTTGCCTTTGTAACCTGAGCAGGTTTACCAAACATTTCAGGCAAACTCACTGGTAAAGATAAACAGTAAAACAAGTTTATTGACAACGAAAGATAGATTTTAAATTATTATAAGTGATACGCAAAAAGTCAGAGTGGTTACCAAAATAAAATAAAATATAAGCACGCACTCTACACTCTCAACCCTATTAGACTGGGCAATATCTAGATTAAGCAGTTTTTCTCACCCCACTGGATATTTCAGTTTTTCATCCTTGAAACCTGGGCCAGTCTCTTCTGTTGTAGTCTTCAGTCTTGCCTTGTTGCTTGCAGCATAGGGGGTAGGGGTCGGGGGGGAGAGGACGAAAAAAGGCCAAGCATGGGGCCACTGTGTACTGTTTTATACCCTTAGTCCATGTGCTTGGAGAACACAAGTCCAGGCATGTCTGGTGGGCATTGCTGAGTCACAAGGTGAAGCAATACCCTGGTGTGTCTCCTGTCAGTGAGTCATTGAATTGTAACTCCTCTGCTGGACAATAGCTGGTGAATAATCCTTTGTTCTGTTTAAAATGGGTTATTATACTTACTTCCTTGGATATTCTATTTGAAAGCTTACTACCCTTTTTCTCTTAGTTGAGTCTCCAGGTTACTACAGAGCTTCTGCTTGCCCTGGGTCATTTACTATTCAAATTATTTGTAAAGGCAATGCCTTTTCACCCTTGGAAGTATATTGTATGGAGAACTGAGCACATGTTTCTGATTTCTCGGATGTGTAATAATGGAGTCCCTTTATGTTACAAATATGATGAATTTTGTCATTCATAATTCAGGAAATGGCAAACAAATATTTACTGGTTAGCCAATCCAGATCGCAAACAAATGCTCATAATAATAATAATAATTAATATTAGCAGTCACATTGGTTTCCCTCCAATTACTTTAGATAATTAAACACCTTTATCTTTATCTTGCAAAAATGCTTTGTTTTGCACCATGTCACATGTATTCCCTGTACTAATATAGGGAGGTCAAGTGAACAAAGCAAGTACTGAGGTAGCATCATCTTAATTAGTGGGAACTTGGAAAAATTTCAAGGGAGACCACCTTCTACAGAGCTTTACAGCTAGTCTTTCCCCTGAGGAACATAGCATAAGAAATCACGTGTGATGTTCAATGGACATATCAAAGGACAGAATTTGGCCTACTGAAAGGAGCAATCCTCACCCATCCCTAGAAGGTCTTGGATGCATCAGAACTGGTGAGGTTCCACTAAAGAGGAAGAGATAGGAGTTGAGGTAGGACCTATGTTGGAGCCTATACCCCTTGCACCACCCAGTGTGCCACAGAGTTAAGCTCTGAGGGGCTGCCCTGCATAAAGGAGATGAGTGGCAGGGCTGGAGTGAGGGCTACCACGCAGGTCAGTCACCTCACCATTCTCCCTGTGTCAGAGCTGCAGCTTCTATTGTACCTGTGGAGCAGCTCTGCTGCCACTCTGGCATTAAAGGGAAGAATCTGTTTCCCTGGCCTTGTGAGTGGCACCTTCCTTTCACATTACTACTCAGGTGCAACACAGGACAGGAGAAGGAATGGCACTTTCATGCTTGTTGCACTTTAAACAAACAAATACATGTGATTGATTATAGTAGAAGATCTCTGTCAACACAGGGTACTTTTTAAGCCCTAATGACCTCAGAATGCCCCTTTCGTGTGTTATAAGAAACAAAAGATTGTTATTTTGGAGCATCCATTACTATGTAAGGGTATTAAATCCTAAAATAGCTTGTGCATTTTGAAAGTATTTCTCTTATTTCTCTTAAAATAACAAATTGCACCAGTCACTGTTTAACAGTGGGGTGCTGGAGTTTTCTTCTAATACATAAACACCCCACTTGATAAAATGTGCAGCAGGTTACCGACTAATAAAAATTCAAATGTCCCTGTTATAATTTATAATAGTTTTACAGTGGAAACAACTGATCTGTAGAAGCTGCACTGCTGAGGCCACTATGGTAACGAATTGAGAAGAGCGCTGTTAATACCATCAGAGAGAACAAAACAGTGTCAAAACAGATGACTCAATCCTGAAGCTGAAGGCCTCAAAGGAGAAAGAAATGAAAAAAGAAAGTGTAGTAAACATTTAAGAGGAAAATAAACCTTCAAAGAGTTTGCAGAGAAATCTCTGCCATGTCTCTCACAGAGGTGAGCAAGGTGCTAATAATGACTCAGAGGTAATCCTCTCACATACAAAACAAAGGACAGTGCTAAACAGGAGGGAACTAGCTGCCCATTAGCTGCCCATGAAGGAAATGTGGGCTGAGATTAACATGGTCTGTTACTGAGAAAAAGCAGGTGACTATAAGAGTGTTAATTTAGACCTCAGAAATCTCCCTGCAAATGATAAATGAAGAGCTGCGGAGATGGAAAACAATACACACACAACATTATGGAGGGGTGTTATGAAAGATATAAGGCTTGAATCACCTAACCTGACACAGGCAAGCTACTCCGAGGCTCGTGGGCCAGATGGACAAGTCATCCTGTAGGAGGCAGGTGGCATTATCCCCAGCTCCCCTTCCTTGAGCTTTCTACTAGCAGTGGAGCAGGTATGGGAGTGAGGAAGATACTGTGCTTTTAGGGTTAAAGGGCTCTTTCCTCTGATACTGTAAAAAATCTAACTTTGTACTCTAATTTTGTGTGTCAAAAATGCTGTTCAAAGTTGGGCCGCTGAGTTCCACAAAGTGGAAGGGGGAGTGGTACGCAGCTGTCTGTAGAACAAGAACAGTTGAAGGATAAGGTATGGTTCCTCTTTGAGGATGGCTGTGTGACTGAATGACAGGTGTTTTCATATGATTTCAGTTCCAACTTCTTGTTAGTTTTGCATATTTTAATAGTTTTTGCATTGGGAATTTGGTAGAATGGTTGAGCTAATGTCTGTGGACTGACCCATGACCTCAAATGTCTCCAAATACCTATGGACCTGCTGACTGACTAATGGGGTGTATTATTTTTGGGTCCATGGACTTCTGAGCCGGTAAAGGACTGGAATAAGGAGGTTCTTTGTTTATATAAAGGTGACCTAATCAACCCTATTGGGTGATGCCAGTGACCTCAGACTGTAGATGCACTATTCTGATTCACCAAAGAACTCCTGAGTAGGCGTTCCAAGAGGGAGGAACGTGACAGGCCACCATCTTCAAAAACTGAAAAGGAAAAAAGGAAGCCACTGTCTGTTTCTGGCCTCTGGCTTCTGGCCATTGCTTGCTTGCTCAAAGCAAAATAGAAACAACTTCAAAATTCTGAAATGTTTTACAAATTTAAAAAATAAACATTTCTCACCCACTCTAATTATCTGGCATATGATAGCGATAGTACGAGAGTCAAAAATCAGGGGACTGAGGGTCAGAATTATCCTTCTGAAAACGGGTAGCCTAAGTTTGTATCACATCTATGCCTGGCAGGCTTCTTGATTAGTGAAGTTGCCTTCATGGGAGGAATGATGAATAGAGGTCAACAGTGTGCAGAAAGTCTGTATCATTCCAGGGTTAAAATTACATACAAAGAGAATGAGTACCTACCCTTACTTTTCTTTCTACAAACATTTCAAGAACTGGGGTGAGAACAACAGAGGAAGGTGGGAAGGTTAATGTCATTCTCAGGCCATTGCTAGGTAATATATTATGTAACATCTTGCAAAAATGCTTAGATGACGAAATGTCAGCTTCATTGCTTGCATACCTGAAAGAAAAAAAAAAAAGAGGTAAGGTTATTATTTTCCTCTACAATGTCTTTAGGACTTTCCTTGACTTCGACTTGAATTAACAATAAATGCTCTGATGGTGTGCTTCGACTCCCAAACGTCAATAAAAAGTAGAGTAAGAATACTACAGAAGAACTCTCTAAATCTCTTAATGCCAGCTTTTAGTCTCTGGAATAATGTTATTTTGCTAATTTTCCTTTGGATTTAAGTTTTAAGTTTGATTTGTTTGTATTTTTTAGAATCTGAGTACATGAAAAAACAAACATACAAGAGAATGTTACATAAAAGTTCATCATAAAAGTTGACCATATTGACTCTGCATTTATTTGTTCAGTTGTGGTATTTTATCAAAGTCCGCATGTTGAGGAAATATTTTCCTTTAATACGCATGAAAGTATAAAAAGCTATTACCTAACCCACCTTTCTCCTCTATATCATTTGTATATCATTCAAATGGACTATGGTCAAATTGAAAGCCAAATTACGATATCTGTACTTGCATCGAGTAACACCTTACTCCTGAAGTAGTCTCATTGACTTCAGAGGGACTTATTGTGGAGTAAAATCTATTCCTCATGACTAAGGATACTAGCGTCTGGCCCTACATTTTAAAAAAATTAGTCAGAAAGTCAGAATCAATAAGTTCTGTCTCTAAAGCCCTGGGTAACATTCACTTGTTTACCAGCAAAGGTTTTTTCATAGACATATAGGCCTTGGCTACACTGATAAAAATGGAACCCTAATTCACTTCCAATACCACTCCAGTGTTGGAAGCAATTGTAAAAATGAGAGCTCATGGGTTTCTGCAATCAGAGAAAATCATAAACGTGAAAGCTGTAGGGAGCAAGCACCTCGCATACTTTTGGGTGCTCCAAGATGAAAATGAACAGTTATTATTCTCCAGTGTCAGTGGATTTAAGAAATATTCTTCATAAAAAGAAGAGCTGCATTAGAGAAAGGGACTGGTATTCAGATCCTGGGCTGCATGCTGGCTCAGTCACTGTCACGATGTGTTGCCTAAGGCAAGTCATTTAAACCAAAATTTTAAAACTTGGGTGCTTAAATTTTAGCACCTAAATCCATATTTGAGACACCTAAGTAAGTGGGACTTACTGTCAGAAGTGCCCAGTACTGGATCTTTATAATCACTATTTCTTTCTTTGCTCAGCACCTCTGAAAATCAGACTAGTCATTAGCTAGAGGTTCTACACCTGCTAGCTTTACTTTTAATTTAAAGTGGAAGATCAAGGTTTTATTAACAGTGCCCAATAGAAGATGCTAATAATTACTAAGATTTTTTCTGTCTTAGAAGTCATAGAGAATAGGACTTCTAGGAAGTATGTCTGTCAGAGATGGGAGTTTATTCTTCTCTACGTTTGTTAGTAACACAGAAGTAATATATATATGTACTAAACAGAATCTGCTCTGTTCAGCCTCAGATATGGATGCATTTCAGTGGTAGGTGAAGGGATTCTGTAAAGTTTGTTAAGCACTTTGCGATCCTTTAGGATAAAAGAAAAATATATATAATATTTATTATTTTATTTTCTGCTGTGGATCAAAAACATTCAATGAAAAATTCATTCTTATCTTGAAAAGAGTCTGTGTGAAGCACATGTACACAGGGGCCAATCCAAAGTCCATTGACTTCAGTGGGCATTCGAATAGGTCCAAACACAGAATGTAAAGAGCTTCCTAGATTTAGTGCTGATGTTTTAAGCAGAAATACAAACACTAACTGACAGCTAAGAAATATGAATGCTAAACAAACAACAGCATTAAATAGCAGTTTGAATAAGAATGAAACATTGTTCTCTTTCAGCTACAAAGACATTCCCTAACAGAATATGAAAGGGAACTGCAGATAAATGAAAAGCGAGACTCCCACACTAGTTACTTCATGAGCTGAAGGGTGACCTATTCAAATTCAAAGAATGAATATTTTCTCTGCAGTGCTATAATCCATGACATATCTCCTCCAACAGTAAATATTACTTAGGGCAGGGGCAAGCAAACGTTTTGGCCTGAGGGCCTCATTGGGTTTCAGAAATTGTATGGAGGGCCGGTTAGGGGAGGCTGTGCCTCCCCAAACAGCAAGGCATGGCCTGGCCCCTGCCCTCATCAGCCCCCCGCTTCTCGCTCCATGACGTGCCCCCCAGGACTCCTGCCCCATCCACCCATCCAACCCCCCTGTTCCCTGACAGCCCTCCCAGGACCCCTGCCCCATCCACCCCCCGTTCCCTGCCCCCTGCCGCCCCATCTAATCCCTCCTCTCATTCCTGACTACTCCCCCTGGGACCGCTGCCCCATCCAAACTCCCCCCCCGTTTCTGACTGTCCCCGGAACCCCTGCCCCTGACTGCCCACCGCCGCCCCATCCAACCCCCCCCCCTTCCTTCCTGACTGGCCCCCTGGGACCTCTGCCCCCATTCCCGCCCTCTGACCGCCCCCACCCCTATCCACAAACCCCTACCCCCTGACCAGCCCCCCGAACTCCGCTGCCCTCTATCCAACCCCTGCCCCGCCCCGCCCCCCGCCCCCCGCCCCCTTACCGTGCTGCCCGGAGCACTGGTGGTTGGCGGTGCTACAGCCACACCACCGCGCAGCACAGAGCACCAGGAGCTCGCAGCCCAGCCGCCCAGAGCATTGCACCGGCGGCTCAGTGAGCTGAGGCAGCAGGGGAGAGGGAACAGAGGGGGAGGGGCCGGGGACGAGCCTCCCAGGCCAGGAGCTCAGGAGCCAGGCAGGAGGGTCCCACGAGCCGAATGTGGCCCGTGGGCCGTAGTTTGCCCACCTCTGACTTATTAGTGAGAAGCTTATTAGTGCAAAGTTTTCAAGAGAATGTGCTCATTCTGTACTGTCAGGGTACCTCTGAAGGGACCACCCAGGCACTTCTTGATTTTTTACACAGTTTACACACATGCACTGCTTCATGCATTACAATCCCTTGATGTGTCACTAGGTGGGGGGAAAAACATAATTTATTGAATGAGTCTGTGACGACTAAACTTCATTAAGGTATTATTTTAAGAGCAGCATTAATTTCTGAGAATTTGGAATCAGGGAGAAAACCAAAGTGCAGAGGCTGAGGCAGACCAAAGATCATGCTGTAGGACTGCAAATGCTACATGCTGTTGCAGTTGCCTTTTCTACAGAAGGAAAGAGTGCATTTTATGGCAATCCAGGGGGGCACTGCATCCATTAGTCAAAAGCAGATGTGGTAGTACACAGAATAAGGCTCTTGTTCTTCTCTATATTGCGTGGTTGTAATGTTGCTCCCTGGGATTGGGACTGAGTGAACAGCTCAGGCTGAGTGCCGATTACCAGGATTTCACCCTGGAGAAACAAAGCTATGCAACACTTTCTATATGAAAGAGTAATTCATGATATGAAAAAGCCAGAGGCCCTTAGCTTCTCTTCTGTGTTGATATGTAGAATAAAGGGCATGTAAGACACTTGGGACTTTTTCCCCACCTCAAAACAAAACCGAAATACCGTCTCAGGAAGTGTATATCACCTAGCATTGCAGGCTTTTAAAAAGATCATAATACAGTAAACCTTCTCACACACAAGGGCCAAAATGAACTTCAAATCATTGTGAGGCAGAGAGGTACATATATACACATTCATCTCTTTATTGATATAGGGCCTGATCCCATTCCTTTAAAAACCAAATGGAAAGACTCGCAATGACTTTAGTGGAAGTTTGAAAGGGCACGTAAATAGAAGGCCATCTTTTGATCTCAGTTAGCCAAAAGTAAATATGGAGTAACTCCACTGAAATAATTCATATTGGGGTAACTTAGACCAGCTCTCAATCCATAATATGTTGCAAAACCTCACCTTACATCTATATAGATAATAACATCAGACCTTTCGGCCAATAAACCCAGTCTAAATGGAAGACTCCCTGGGATGTCTTTCCTCCAGCATCCTTTTCTCTGACCAGTCAACAAAGTCATCAAAGTATGTACCAAAACCAGGATGAATGCATCATTATAATGCTTCCAATTACCCCTGCCTCTCTTCTGATGGCACTCACACTGCTGACATTAGATATGCTTGCATAATGTGTTGGGTAGCTGCCATTTTTTGCCTCTGTGATCAAGTGAAAAAGAATCTAGAATGAGCCTCTGCGGAACATCAACTTGACAAAAGTCTGTAAACACATGAAAGGGATTAATTCAGATTGTTGCAATTCTGTGAGAAACATTCTTGGAACCATTGAAAGTTGCATGCAGTGTGACTGTATGTAAGGAGAAAATTGATGAGGACAATGTACCACCTATATGGAAACTGCCTAGCTGTCTTGTTTTTATTTATTTCTTCACCAATATGTTCTAATGGTCCCATGGGATAGCAGAAGTGATGACACATCTGTAACTCTTTCTTTACTTGGCTATAGTCAGCAAGCAGGATCACACTAGAATTGGAAGTAGTTCATCAGGACAAATTGAACAGTAAAGTCAACAGGAGCCAAAAAGGAATAATTTCTTGTATCACAAGGGCGTCTCTGCGATTAAGAGTATACAGAATCCATGGGACAGGAAGTGAATAACTTTTGCAGCTGAAACTGATGAGGAAATTTAGAGAGGCAGAATGTGTCAGGCGCTGCCTCCCAGTATTCATGCTTCATGATTGGAGTGGAGGTTGAAGTCCAGAAGTAAGGTTGGGACTGGGCCAAGGGTGGTGCTGGAATCGAGATCTGGGGACAGGCCAGGGTCGGAACCCAGCTCAGAGTCAGTAGACAAGCCTGAACATCTGACGTCCAGGTGCATGCCAGAGGTTGAAGCTGGGTAGTCAGAGTCCAATGGTCCAGGGAGGGTCAGGAAGTGGAGGCAAGGCTGGGGCGGGTCAGTAACAAGGCTGGAGAAAGGTCAGAGTATGGCAAGGACAAGGCTGAAACAGGGCTTGGGCAAGGCTGGCAGGAACAGGAACAGGATCAAGAGCAGGCTGAGAATCTTGAGAGTCTGATACACTGTGAGACAGCATGAGGATTCTCAGCTGGGAAGGGCTGTTGCACTGACTGATCTGCAACTCTGGTGGGGTTGGGGAAATACCTGAGCCTGGGGGTCATCTAACCCAGGCTCGACTCAGAGGCAGACTGCTGCTGCATGCCTATGGGCTGAGTCACTCCAGGCTGTCTTGAAAGGGTAAGTCAGTACAGCTTAGTTGTTGCGGTATGCCTGAGTGGTAACTCACCAGGTGGAGGGGCACCTATTGAGTTCCCCGGGGTAGGTGGGCACAAGCTCAACCACATCTAAAGGCTTCTCCACCAGCCTAAGGAGAGAAGCCACTGGACCCATGTGTTGAAAGAGTGTGGGGGGCAACAAATGATAAAACAGGGACCAGAGTGAGGTCATAGAGTCAAAATCGGGGAACCAGAAGGGGGCACTGAGCAGAGAACCCCAGACAGCACCAATAGCTCTTTGAAGGCATCCAGGGAGCCAGTGGATGTGGCCCAGAGGAACTCTGCCTGGATACATGATCGAAGGGAGGAGCGGAAAAAGGCCCCACAGTCACCAAGCCCCTCCCGGTCCAGCATCCTCCTCCTAGTATGATGGACAGCCACTTTGGCCAACATCAGGATGAGACTGACGAGGAGATCTTGTGACTTCAGATGGCCACAGATGGGGTGTGCATAGAACAGCAGGTGCTGGGAGAAGTGCACCCAGAAACTGAGGAGAAGGTTCTGGAGGAGCCAGAAAAAGGTAGATATGCACAAGGGTCTCACTCACACTGTAGTAGGGGCAAGTGTCGGGGTGGGAGGTGAACCATGCCAGGCATACGCCTGCCCTCATGACTCCATGAAGGACCCACCAACTAACGTCCCCGATGGGCCAAGAGACTAGGGTAGAATACAGACTGGCCCACCGGGGCTCCTCATAGATGGTAGGATTCCCACCAGGTGGTCCATTGGAAGGGCTGCTGAGCGAGCAGCCCTGGTTTGGCTGTGGGTTTGCCTCACAGAATGAAGTCACCCAAAGAGTTTGGGCAGGACAGAGCTATGATTTCTTTTTTAGTCAAGAATGCTAGAGCCATTTAATGACCACAGATGTTAGGACTTTGATTTTATATCTCATTTGAAAGCCAGAGTGAGACAGTGTCTTTATCACCACGTGGGTCTTTGGCTGAGTACTGACTCTGAAGGTACAGTATCACTAGATTCAAGTTTCCCTTGGAGGTCCCCCTTACAGGTTCTCCCTATAGTGCCTGAGATTTGATGAAATCATATAGATACTTTGACAATACATTTGGTAAGAAGTCAGTATCCTAACTCCAGACTGCAAAACTATAGAAATAGGTAACAGAAAAAACCCTAGTGCAATCTGTGTGGATAACATTGCATGATTCATATTTGAAATGGAAAAGTAAAGTCATATTTCTTATGTGTGTTGACAGTGATTATTGTTAGCAGATTCTTTTTAAAAAAAGTATAGATAACGTTACCTCCTCCTCCTCTTTCCTCTTAAAGGGGGGATATTGGCAAGTATGCTTCAAATAAAGATGTCTGATACTGAATATTAACATGACACTGAATAGCAGCATGGGAGAACACAACCACTACTTAACAATTCTACCAATTCTTTGCTAAGACGGAAGTTAAAGAGGGAATGTTGTAAAAGGATGAGTCTTTATACAACAATAAGGGCCAAGAATGATACCATTAGGAGCACTTTTCTATTGAAACAATCTTTAGTGAAGAGTAGTAGCATCCAAGTTTAAACCACATGTGACAATTATGTTAAAATACATAATTAAACCATATATCCCAATGTTGTGGGGCAGATTTTGAAAATTAGGCACATGAAATTGCACCCAGACGTGCACACATTTGATGTACGCATACAAGCATGACAGGCTTACTTCTTCTCTCACATTTACACCAGTGTAAATCAAGAGTAACTCTGCTGAAAGCAGTAGGAAGTGCTCAGAATTACAGCCTGACTCCATAACTCACAGTATGTTCCCCAGTGTGTTCTGAGTGAATCTAATCATTGGGTCCCATATGCTTCCAAGCCAAGTTTGTCTGGGTAGAATCTAGTTGTTTCTAGTTCTAGAGCATCCTCCCAAGCTCATTCTTGTCTGATGTCCTTCCTTGGGTCCAACTTCCTTGGACCCTGAAACCAGCATCTGAAACCACTCAGCCCCACCCCCAGCCATGTGCAACACTTCCTTAGAGCTTCACCAAGTCCTAGGCTACAGTTTCTTTTGGCTTCTAGTTTAACCCCTTCGAGCCAACGTGGCAGGAAAGCAAGAAACACAGGCCTAGCAAGGAAGTTTCTTAGCCACAGTCAATTTACTTTTAAAGTATTTGAGAGTTACAGCTCTTTGAAAATAACAAAAGTTCTGAGATGCCGCTTCCCTAGTGTGAGGTCACCTCTTTTTGTAGGTCTGTGCTTCTTTAGTACTTCAGGCTGGGCTGAGTGCCTCCTATCTTCTTTCTCCTGTTAGTCCTTCTTACATGTGGCAATGGCCATGCCCCTACAGCCAGCAGGAAGCACTCTTAAATAGGACCGCGTCATGTTGCCAGGTGCTTAACCTCGGTTAAACTGTGAAACAGCTGGTCAAAACTCAGAATTTCCATTCCATGGGAAATTCCAACAATTTGAACAACAACAACAAAAATTAAAGATTTCTCACAAAACGAAATTTTTGAAAAAACCCATGTTGGGTCTTTGAAAATGTTTTGTTTTGATAAAATCAAACCATTTCAGTTTTGACTTTTGATTTATATTATAATTTATAATATAATCATAGAATCATAGAATCATAGAATATCAGGGTTGGAAGGGACCTCAGGAGATCATCTAGTCCAACCCCCTGCTGAAAGCAGGACCAATCCCCAATTTTTGCCCCAGATCCCTAAATGCCCCCCTCAAGGATTGAACTCACAACCCTGGGTTTTGTAAAATACATTTTGAAATGAAGGTTTCATTCCATTTCAACCTTATCAAAATGCTTTTTTTAGGGTTTTTTTTTTAAACAACATTTAATTGAAATCAACAAATTCCCACAGAAAGCTTCAATTTCAGCAAAATGGCGATTTCTATGGAAAAACATTCCATATGAAATTTTTTTTAAGAGATCGATTGCGAAGCTCCAAAACAGCTAGTCATGTTTGCCCCCTTTGTGGGCCCCTGTGCTGAAAGATCCTTGTTCCATGGAGATGGGCCAGTAGTTGAGAACCATTCAGAGACAATGACCCCACATTGTAGTCTTGATGGTTCTTACTGAAGGTCCTTCAATGATGTGCCTAATACCTTTCCAGGGCAGAGCATCTGTCGGCATTGCAGTATACTAGGATGCCCAATTATCATGCTGATCATCCTGTAAATCCCTATTTAATATGCAATAAGAATATTGCCTTGTACTTCAATAGGGCTTGCCTATACTTCCAGTATTGCCAACTCCATGTGATCAAAAATCATGAGTTGGACCCCCCCAAAATCATGACATTTTGAAAAAAGATGATACTGTGTTTTTTAGGCCAGTCTCTTGATTTTGGGGCCAGGATGTGTGCATGTGAGAATTAGTGTTGCCCACTGTCCAGCATGTACTGAATAAGGTGATTTTTGGCCTCTGCTGCAGGAGCTCTCACCCCTACATCTGCCCGTCTCCTGCCCAACAATTAATCCTGTCTGCCAGTCCCCTACCAGTTCTCTCCCTATCAACCTCTTCAATTCAGCCTCACCTCTGCTCCTTAGGGTTCTTCACCCTCCCCAGGTCTGGTGGGCTTCGGTGGGGTCCCCTATCCCACTTCCCAGGCTGGCAGGGAAGCAGCCTCCTGGGGCTGACAGCGGGTGCCCCAGCCACACCTGGGCCATCTGACAGGATTTATGAGGGCTAGTCTACACTGGCAACGCTAAAGCGAGCACTTTAACGTGGCTTGTGTGGTCGTGGCACAGCGCTGGGAGATGGGAGAGAGCTCTCCCAGCGCTTAAAAACACCACCTCCACGAGGGGCGTAGCTCCCAGCACTGGTCCACTGTCTACACTGGCGCTTTACAGTGCTGAAACTTGCTGTGCTTGAGGGGAGGGGGGTGGTTTTTTTTCACACCCCTGAGTGAGAAAGTTGCAGTGCTGTAAATAGCCAGTGTAGACAAGCCGTAAGTAAAATTAAGCCTGATTTTTAGAACTCTCAAATGTCAGGATTTTTTTTTTCAGTTGATGCTTATCTGAGGGTTGGCCCTCTCCCTCTTCTATCTCAGATGAAGTTTCTCTCCCCTGCTGGGCCATAGCCACGCTGCCTCTTGTTAGCTTGATAGCTCTGTTTATTCGACATGTAAATGAATTCTCATGGTCTTTCGAAGTACTTTGGAATTAACTGCCCAGCGGAGAAATCACATTCCTTTGTTTAATGCAGGGCGGGGGGGGGGGGGGGGGGGACATGGCTATAACTCCTGTTTGACTGGAAACACATTTGTGCCACGGCTGGAAAAAAAAATCCTGACATTTGAGAATTCTCTCGCAAGATCATGAGTGAGGCATAATTTTACTCAGAAATCGCAACTCTCACGATCAATTAATGAGCGTTGGCCTGTCTTCACTTAAAACATTGCAGTGGCACAAAGCAGCTGCACTGTTGTAATGCTTCAGTGAAGATGCTACCTATGCCAGTTGGAGGGGTTCTCCCATTAGCGTCAGCAATTCACCTTCCTGACAGGCAGTAGCTAGACTGACAGGAGAATCTCCCATTTACCTAGCACTGTCTACACTGAGAGTTAGGTCAGTTTAACTGCTTCGCTCAGGGATGTAGATTTTTCACAACCCTCAGCAATGTAGTTATACTGACCTAATTTCCTTGTATATACCAGGCCATAGTATTGCATCTTTCATCTGTGTATCTCCAGGTGCATCACAAACATTAAGCAGCGTTGTGTCCCTGTGTGTAGGCATGGTAAGTAGTTCTATTGTATGAGACACCAAGATGCTTTGCCCAAGGTCACACAGTGAGTTATTGCCAGAGCCAGGATGAGAGCCCAGAATGCCTAGTGGTGAAATCCTTACACACAAACACCCTCTGAATCTTTATGAAGGGTAAAAGGGCTGGAACAATGAAAAGGAGCCTGAAAAGTTGCACATCCACCCGCAGAAGGATTTCTCCCTGTAGGCTCTGTGGGACATTGCCTTCCAAGGACCCCCCTCATAGAATCATAGAATCATAGACTATCAGGGTTGGAAGGGACCTCAGGAGGTCATCTAGTCCAACCCCCTGCTCAAAAGCAGGACCCATACCCAATTAAATCATCCCAGCCAGGGCTTTGTCAAGGTCTTGTCACAGTTCTTGGTGTGTGAGGCAGGCTGGTGGCAGGGTTAGAGGCAGTAAGGATGTGCTGAGTGCAGCAGGGCCGCAGCACACAACACTACAGAAATTCCAGGTAGCATTGTCACCATTAGGGCAACCTGGAGGCTGCTGTAACTTAGCCCTGGTCTACACTGGAAGGGGATCAATCTAAGTTATGCAACTTCAGCTACGTGAATAATGTAGCTGAAGTCAGCATAGTTAGATCAACTTACCGTTGTGTCTTCACCACGGAGAGTCGACTGCTGCCGCTCCCCTGTCGACTCCACCTGCGCCTCTCGTGGTGGTGGAGTACAGGGGTCGATTTATCGCGTCTAGACTAGATGCGATAAATCGACCCCTGCTGGATCGATCGCTGCCCGCTGATCCGGCGGGTAGTGTAGACATACCCATAGACCTACCCCAGGGTAGTCTAAGTGTCACTGGGGTCTTGCCAGCCCACAAAGCAGTCCAGAATGGGAAGGGCACAAAAGACACTTAAGGCCCCCACAGGCCCTCGCCCCCAGTGCTGTAAATTCTCTCCTCCCTGATTCCCAGACCCATGCGCTAAACATTAGATGAGGCTGCTTTCCCAGTAATTGGCCATTTAAGTTAAAAGGAAGCTTGAAACACTCTTTTTAAAGTGTGACCAAAATGTCTGAGGAGCAGTGCTGATATTGCTGCCTCCGTTATTTTCTGACCGTGCTACAGTAAGTCGGCTTGTGTGCTCTGCTGTGTTTCACTGGATCACGCTGAAAGCTCGTGTCACTGACATGTTAAGAGTTTACTAGAGGCGACATGATGTAAACTCAGATGGATAATGTAATGTGTAAGCTGTTACACAGAAAACACTGGCAGCTATTTTATAATTATTATTGTTTTTAATGTATGGTAAGCCCCTAAATATCCTTTCTATTTTTCTTCATATCTGTTCTTTATTTTTCATACTTAGTTTTCCTCCATCTTAAGGTTCGGTTTTTAATTGTATTATACTAGATCTTAACTACATATACACCTCCAGGTAATAAAACATCCCCAGTTCCTGCTGACATTTAGGATTAACTTGAATGAGTGACTTGAGGACATTTCCTCTGAGAAAACTATGTGTCAGGAGTAAGAGAGGAAGAGGCTGTAAACAAGTCTTTAAATAAACAAAGCTTGTGGCTCTTGTTTTTGATTAAGAGCAGTTTTTTTTCACCTGACACATGTCATCCTCATCCATCCCAAAAGTTAGACATGATTGCTGAGTGATTATGAATATGGATAGAAGGAAGGGATGGGAGTTGTGTTGAAGCCTTGCAATAAAAATTGCGGATGAATTAGGTTTTGAGGAACTGAGGAAGATTTAGTTAAATATCAGCCCTTCCTGGGCCTTAGTTTCTATCTATCATCAGTTATTTGGAGTACATCTAAAGTTATTTAGTGGCACATTTTCTTTCCTTTCACGTGTTCAACCCTTCTATTCAGCGTATGCGCAACATGTCTTTGGTGGCACGTAACCAGGATTCATCACCGAATTTGGTCCGCTGGTTGGATCATTGACTGTCTGATGTAACTGAACAAACTGTCTAGGTCTTTTATTCACTTATTCCAGTCACACGAGAGGTGACTAGAATAAGTGTCTCTCAGTTCAAATCCTACTGTGACTGTTAAACTTAAAGAGTTTGTTAAACTTAAAGAGTTTGCAGTACCTAATTTCTCAGTTTCTGTGGTCTGAAGATGTGATCTGTTTTCCCATTCCATTCAATGCAAGGCTTAAAGATTACTTAGCTCTCACTATTGCTATTCTATAAAATGGCCAGCAGGGGTGTTTGAAAGAAATCTGGCTAGACACTAAGCAGAAACAAAGCATTTGACCTCGGAGATGGCACCATCCTTGGATTAGGAAAATTTAGCAAAAAGAAAAGGAGTACTTGTGGCACCTTAGAGACTAACCAATTTATTTGAGCATAAGCTTTCGTGAGCTACAGCTCACTTCATCGGATGCATACTGTGTGAGCTGTAGCTCACGAAAGCTTATGCTCAAATAAATTGGTTAGTCTCTAAGGTGCCACAAGTACTCCTTTTCTTTTTGCGAATACAGACTAACACGGCTGTTACTGTGAAACCTAAGAAAATTTAGGTTTCTCCAAATACATATTTCAGTTCAGCTCTTTATTAGCATGGTTTCAACTGATAAAAAGGATAGATCTGTAATTCTTACTCATTCAAAACTCTCATTGGCTTCATTTGGCCTCTCTGTGGAATGCCACTACAATTGTGACTGTAGAGGTGCTTTAGTGCTGGTTTAAAACAAAGGGAAGGGGACTAGCGACAAAATATTTTCCATGAGGTGCTCTTGACTCTAAATCTCACTCCTTTCCTTTACCTTGCAGAGACTGGGTTTGTTAAAACTTAGGACAAGCTTCAAGCTAATATTTCCCTTAAGTTTCTGGCAAGGCATTAGGTAAAAGGGTGTTATATTTCTGAATGTGTGAATGTGCTATCAGAAGAACATGTTATTCCCAGCTTGGTGGTTTTGGCTGGGTTGCATGGGAAGAATTTTTTTATTGTAAAAATGAACAGAGACATAAATGATAAGACCTTTATATAACTCTAAATTAATAAATTGGAGATTTGCCTGAGAATCTGCACGATCAGGCCACTTAGGGACAGATGAAATTACCAAATTGATTAATTTGATGTGCAAGTAATTATTATTAGCCATTGTTCATGCAATTATATGATTTTGTGCATAAATGTACAACTAAACTCTTTGAAAACCTGCCCTGTGGTGCTCAGTTGGTACAGATGTCCGTGATGGTCCCTTCTGGCCTTAAAGTCTATGAGATGTTCTGACTGATGTTTTACATTTGACTCTAAGTTTTCCATAGATTGCCAAAGTGTTGATTATGGGCCTGATCCAAAATCCACTGAAGACAAAGAGAGACTTTCAATTGAGTCCAAAGAGCTTTGGATATGGCCCAATAGGGGAATGGTTTTAATGTGAATATTTTGCTGTGTTATTTTTTTAAGTTTTACAGATAAAGATGTGTGATATATTATGGGAATAAAAATGTTTTGATGTCCTACAGATAGTTCTGCCCCATTGTTATGGCAATTTGAATAATTTATTTTTATCTAGGCATTTTATGACTATCCTTTATAGTTATATCTCATTTTGAGTGGTGATATTAAGATTCTTGGATATTTCAGTTGGGAGTTTCAGCTAAATTGCAACTTCTAATTTACCACAGGCTACATCCTGACCCCAGCTGTGCTTCCATGCAGACAGTAAGGAACTAACCTTACTCCACTGTGTAGCCTAATGGGGCAGAGGGGGTTGGAGAACAGCTGTTACTCAGCTGTTACTCTCTCAACCATGTAGGTAGGTGGAGTCTGTGTGGTGTTTTGGCTCTGCATTCCCTGAGTGGGTCAGCCAATCCAGTCAGACTGGTGCAGAGTGAGAAAGAGGCTGTGCCAAAAAAAGGGCTGCTTTTTTCCCCAGGGGACAGGGTGGAAACAGGGACCTAAATGTGAATGAGTCACCATTCGGTCCTTGCTCTGCTCTTGGATCACCATATGTAAGTTTCCCTGTGTTTCCATCTGACACACTGCATCAGCCAGAGCATGGAGATGCACTGCATGCAAGAGAAGGGCACATTTGAAGTAACTCATTGTAAGGCCTCCAGCTTGTCAGCTGGTATATCTAAGAAATCAAGGCTTAAATATATTAGCTTTTCAAAATATACTATCTTTCTTTCCTTATTGCTACAGCAGTATTCAGGTGTGCTTTAGCCAGCTATTTCCATAGGTAACTACTGCGGCAGGTGAAAAGATAATCACTGCACCTGTAGTTTCTACTGATATTTTATTTATGTACCTTTATTTCTCAATAGAAAACAGGCAACTTCTTATTTGAAAAACTAGACTGTTGCTATAAGCATTCTTCCTGAACATGGGTAAGAAGGAAGTGTTTGTTGGGGGAAGCTGGGGGGCACCTTATGTATAGTTTGATTTTGAGGCGTGTAAATGGACATCAGTGATTGATGGTATGACAACATATTACGTTTTCTGAATAATGTCTAAAGAAGTTCCATGTTGACATTAAAAACCATGGTATCCTATTAAAAACATCTGGTATCAGTGAGAATTGTATTAGAATTGCCCAGAATCAACTTTCATTTATAGAATGGGGCTCATTTAGGTTGTTTGTTTGGGTGGGTTTTGTTGATTTGGTGGGTGGAGGGGAAAGGGAAGAGGTTGCTAATGGAGAATACAATTACATTCATCATTTTGCTCATTCACCCCCCCCCACCCTATATTTTATTTAGCTATTCCTTTACCATCTCCCCCATCACTCCCCTCACGTAGCTGGCCCTCCCGCAGTGGAGATGAATGTCATCTAAAACTATGTAGGTACAACCAACATGTCAATGGGCACAGCTGACATCAGTGGGAAGACATTATGTATCTGATTTAAAACACTGCCCACCTGTCTAACTTCCTCTGTCCTCACCTCATGGGACAGGCAATGTTTTCAAGAAGCTTATGACTCATTTCAAGTAGCTTAGACCCATATGAATTAAGTGGTGTGAAAAATGAAGAAACACACGTTGTATGCTGCATGCATAAGAGCAGAATCCATCACCTTCAGTGCACGCTTTGTGGAGAGGGAACCACCTGACTTTACTGTAATGAGCTGAGTTTGGAGATGTGCATCTGCTCCATTTCCAACTAGGAGCTTACATATACTTACTCTCTGAAGGATACAAGAGCAGAAACTTCTGAGGACAAATAGTGAGGAGACATATTTTGATTACCCAGAATCTGAATCTCCCTGTGTTCCTAAACATTATATAATCTATATCACAGTGCAGGAGACAAGTGTTGTCTCACATTAAAAGCTGCTCTTGAATAAAAATATTGCACTGGCTGTGTTTTTCTTTGAAAACTTGATAGGAGAACTGATGCATTCTCATACATTTTGCAACACATCCTAGAAGATGCAAAGAACTTTCTGAATTTATGACAAGAAAAGAGAAACAGCTAGCCTTTCTGATGCAATCAGGAATACATAGTTGAATGATTTCATTTGTGCATACAAATAATTGCATCTGTAATTACACTCAAAAACTGCAGGGTCAGAAAGGGAATCTGGTGTTTAAAACTCTAACCTTGTGTGTTTCTTTATTATATTATCATTGGTTTAACAGGGTTAGTCTTTTTTTTATCATGTAGCTCACTCTATTGTCATCAGCAATGAATCTGAAATGGACCCTTTCCTAGTCAAGACAGGAGTCAAGCTCCAACCCTTCTTTCCATCTTCCTTGCTGTCATCCTCCTTCTCATTGCTGACAAGCTCCCCTCCAGACTTGATGTCCAATACAGAATGGATGGCCAGCTCTTCAAAATCAGTTGCCTCCGGTCCAAGACAAAGACTATCACTAAATAAGTCACTGAGCTCCAATATGCAGATGACTGTGCCCTGTGCACCCACTCAGAAGAAGATCTTCAAAAAATAATCAACACTTTCTCTGTGGCCTACAACGAACTCAGACTCACACTTAGCACCAAGAAAACTAAAGTACTCTACCAACAGGCTCCAAATCACCAAGATCCTGCTCCCATAATTCAGATCAATAAAGAGACCCTGGAGAACAATGTACAGTAGATATTTAACAGTTCTAGAAAGATACCATCAATGTTGTCTCCAAAAGATCTTCTGAATCAAGTGGGATGACCGATGCATCATCAGTATTCTGTCCTAAACCAAAACCTCCACCACTAATGCTATGGTCATCTGCCACAACTCCATTGGGCTGGTCATGTTCTTTGAATGCCAGAAAGTTGACTCCCAAAGCAGGTCATGTTCTCATTACTGAGCCATGGCCAATGGTCAAGGGGTGGGCAAAAAAAAAAATGCTTCAAAGACACCCTCCAAGCCAACATGAAAAAGTGCAATATTGACAAACTCATAGGAATCCCAATCCCTATATCGACCAAGATGTAAAAGGATTTTGTGGCAGGGATGCCAGTATTTTGAGATCCAATGGAGACAACAGGACACAGAGAAACGGGAAAGAAGGAAAGTCACAGCATGATTTAACAATCCATATCTGCCCTTCCATTGGGAAATGTCTGCCCCAACTGTGACAAGGTTTGCAGATCCCGGATAGGTCTCATTAGTCACCTGCAGATCTACCAGCAATAACCAGCTTTCATTTTACTGGATGACAATCATCCTCAAACTCCAAGGGATCACCGGCGATGAGCTCACTCCATATGCAATTAAACTTCAAAGATATGGAGAGATATGAAATATTTCAGGGAAAGTAATTACCAACATAAACCAATTAAGATGTACAACACACAATGGTAACATAATACATATAAACTTGTTAGAACATATAGTCACTCTAGGTTACCTACATTTATTACTGTCCTGTCAGAGGATTGTGTCATTTTTGTAAGAACTCAAGTTGCAAGGTAGTTATACTTTTGGTATCATATGCTTCTGACTTTGAATGTTCCATTTTAGGGGTCAAATTTCACATATTTTATTCACCCCAAAAGAGGCAAGTATTAATGCTGCCAAAGAATAAATATATGCCCATAATCTGTCTTCTTGCCATCCCATTGATAGCATTCCCATGCAAATTATTCCTTTCAAGGACAGGAATAATCTTTCCTGGGTGTTACCTAGGCCTGTTGCTAGGTCATATGTACTGAATCACTTACACCTTTCAAGTGAATCAATAGGAGTCCGTTAATTTCCACCCCTTGTGAACCAAAACAAACGAGCCACTTTCACAGACCTCCCAAGAACTGAATCTTGCAGCATGTGCACAGCTGTTTTAATTAGCCAACCCAGTATAGTAAAATATTGGAAAAGGAATGATTATCTTTCCTTATCCAGAGATAAGATATGCTTTAATTGATCTATTGTTGTTGTGAGAAATTAGTTCAAACCGGAGAAATAATACATGCAATACATCCAAATTCTGCTTTGGTCCCCACAAAATTAAATGGAGTAAAGTCAAGGGGAAATGTTTATTTACATCCAAAAATGCAGCCCATTATGTACAAAACCAGCACTAAAAACTTGAACGTGAAAAAACATTTGGGAAATCAATTTTACTACAAATTGCCTGGATATTAGAAAGCCCTGGGCATATGACCAGAGGATAAAAGAGAAAAGTTCTCACTGACTTTGGCAAAAATGTCCATACCGCAATTTAAACAGGGAGAAGGGGCATTGTCTGGCATGCCGGAGGAAGGGGTATACCTCTTTAAGATGTAGAGACACATGGACACTCATCAGTATGGGGATGCTGACTCATCCTCCCAGGTTATCGGATCAGAAGGGAGGGGAGAGTATATAGGGTAAGACAGGCAGGAAAAGCCCTGTCTCACCTGGACCAAGTGGACCAGCAGCCACCCTCCTACCCTTGGACATGATGAAATACCATCTTTGGTCAGGATCCACTGTGAGCACTCCTTTCTCAGGGGGGCTGGGAAGGAATTTTTCCCTCACTGCTAGATTGGCCAAGGCAAAATGAATTATTTTTTCACCTTCCTCACAATCAGGTTCCAGAGGGCATAACTGAGGCAAGCATGGAACAGGAGTTAGGCTATGATGTTGCAACTCATTATATAAGCATGGGGTGGATGTTCAATGCAGGTACTCCATAGGAAACGGATACAGTGACCAGATAAATAGATTGGCAATAGATTTAAATGAGATGTTTGTTAAAGGAGTGGAAACAGAGGGCCTCCCATGACTGACATGGTAGGGAGCCAATTCCCCGCCTCCTTTATAGCCTCTTAACCCTCTTTTGGGATGGGGGGAATGGTAAGGTCCCAGCAGTGAGTTGGCTGGGGACCAGGATGGAAAAGAGGTGGGCTGATGTTCATGAATTTACCTGCACTGTACACTTTTATCTGTCAGGTACTACTAGACAGTTAATAATAAAGTTGCGGCCTAATTAATCTATATCCAGTGTCTCCTTTCTTTTCTTTTGGTGTAGCCAGACAAAAACACCCCACAAAGTGTGATTGCAATTATTAAAAGTTAAAGTTCTTATTCACTCTCCACAGTAGTTAGAAAAATAAAATCAATATCTGTTGTCAATAATTCTGAAACTTATTCAGCAGAATCCAAAGCTCAAATGAAAGTTTTCACAGGTTTTCTAAAAGCTGTACTGCTGCCAACTCTGAACAGCAGAATTAAAATCAATTTTGACAAGACAAAGACATTACAGAACAGCAAATTCTGGTAAGTGACAAAGCTCCTTTGGAAGATGGATGTGACACTAAAATGTAATGCTTCTTTGCAGCTAGCTGCTTGCTTTATACTGAGATATTTGCAAAAAACTTTTTTCTGCAAATACTAAGCGTTCTGACAAATATTTTAAATCTCAAAATTAACCTGCAGTACTTTAAGCTTTTCCGTACCCTGATGTAAAATTTTCAAAAGTGCCTACACTATTCAGCCTAAGTCCCATTTTCAAAAGTGACTTTAGCACTTAGGTGTCTAAGTCTTATTGAAAATCAGAAAATCCTAAGGGACAGATTTTTTTTTAAAGATATTTAGGCACCTAGTGGGATTTTCAAAAGCATGTAGGCACCTGACTCTTAATACAAGCAGCAATAAGCTAACTCCTCATGAGAGGTAGGTGCCTTGATGTTTTTTGAAAATACCACTAGGCATCTGTCTGCATCTTTAAGTATCCACGTACCTTTAAAAATCTGGCCCTAAGTATCTAAGTTACTTTTGAAAATGAGACTTAGGAGTCTAAGTCATTTAGGCTCTTTTGAATATTTTACCCCTGTAGAGAATTCCTGTAGATTGTAAACAGTCTTTGGCTTTAATTTACCACAATGCACAATAAATGCATCAGAATGAAAGCTAACAGACTGAGGACAAGAAAATGGCAAAACCTAATCCCAAAGCACAGCTGATGAAATTGATGATGTATAATTAATAGTGCTGATGGGAGACAGAGCAATGAAGAAATACATCCTGCTCTTACTCCAGCTGTCCTTGCTTTGTTACCTACTACATAGCCTACTGCTGCTCATTAATGGGATCAAAAAGGAGTCAGTGCGGCTTAGTGGGTAGAGTAGAGTAGTGGACTGTGACTCAGGAGACCATGATTCTATTTCCACTCAGCCACTGGCCTGGGTGACCTTGGGCAAGTCACTTCACCGTTCTGTGCCTCAGTTTCCCCATCAGTAAAATGGGGATAATCATACTGATCTCCTTTGTAAAATGCTTTGAGAACTACTGAAGAAGAGCATTATATAAGAGCTAGGTATTATTAATGTGAATGGCAAAACTCCCATTGGCTTATTGGAACAGACTCAGGCCTTTTTGTCTCTCTCTTCCTTTTCAGCTTCTACTACTTGGCAGATTGTACACAGATAGCTGTGTAGTGACCATTAGCAGGATTGTGTGCATAGTCTGATTCTGTGATACTTGCAGCACAGACAGGGATTGTTTTTTCACAGCACAAGCACAGGGGTTTTTTCCCTGATGTAGTTCACTGAAGTCTTTTGCTTTTCATATTTGCATCATAAGAGGAGCCTAGAGAGCCAAACTTGCCCCGAGTTATTCAAAAAGATTTTTAACAGACTGTCCGGTAACTGGGACTGTGGAATCTCATTCTACTCAGGACTATTTCCTCACCCTTGCTCTATCATTCAACTCAATCATCTACACAGACTTACAATGGGAGAGTTGTATACATGATATGTAGGCTTGAGATGCGATCTTAAAATTCATGACTGCAGCTGATACCCACTGATCTTTGTTCTTCATCAAGGTTATTCCACAGCTTTCTGAAGCTTTATATTAAAGATCGATACATGATCTCAAGACAAGTGCAGAGGATAGTGTTCATGTTATCACAGAGATTTTGACTAGTCAATTTCACATCAGTCACAGGATGCTGGGCAATCTTGGAGACTAATATTTCATCCCTCCCTTCAAACGCACTTTCAGGAACCACATCCCTGCTTATTACTGAAGGTTTTGAAAAAGACTGCCCTATAGTGTCAAAATGAAGAAGCAGGTGCAGCACCAATTTGGGCTGCTGTTCACCCATAGGTTTCTGAAATCAGATTCATTATTCTATGTAGTGCTGTATGCCTGTTGCAATTTGTGCAGAAAGGAGCAGGCTTCAGTATATGATATACTGATACGTTATTCTTGTGTCTTAGCACCTGTCTGTTAACCAGAATCTGAAAATATGTTGGAGCAGGATATGAAATCTGTAGGCCCTTTCCTCTCACTCTGTCAAAGCCAGAAGAATCATAACAGAGTTGCGAAACAAAAACAATGGGTCAGTTGTGGGTGTAAATTGGTAGAGCTGCAGTCTTTCTAGTGGAGTTTTGCCTATTTACACCAGAAAAGAATTTGATCTCACTTTTGCAAATAGGAAATTCCAACCTATTGTTTACTCTTTTTGAGTCACAAAGGACTGTATGTGGATTAGATCCAAGACCCATTGAAGGCAACTGGACCCTTACCAGGCCCTATGACACCCTTGGCAAATGAAGTGTTCACATCAATGCACTGGGATTTTATCAGTCAGATGAAATGGACATTTGCTGAGAATGTAAGCTCAGCACCAGAGATGTCACCTATCAGGTATCTCCTCATAATGAGAGAAGGGGAAAAAAGGAAAGCTATGTAAAAAGCAAGCATCATGAATTCTATACACTTATGGATAGTCAACCTTGTGAATGATCTATCGCCAGCCAGTGATGCTGATGAAACCAATCTTACACATGCTTCAGGAATATCCCACAAAAGAGACTAGTGAAATAGTAACAACCACATTGATACTAACAGCTAAAACATAGGTGTTCCAAGTCACATATTTTATTGAATATCTCTATAAGAAGATTCCAGTAGTGTCACTCTGTGTGTCACTCTAAAGCCTAAAATGTCTGTTAAGTCAGTGTGCAGCTACAAGCATGGCTGAGAGCTCTTTTTGTTCAGAATATCATCAAGTTGAATCGTCACTGGGTTTCGTGATCTTTCACCATCCAATTGTTAAGTTCTCAGTCATTGTGACTTTACAAATTATACCCATGTGGTATATCGCTACAGTAAGACATATATCTATGTCATGCCAAGAATCCTAGACCATTGTGATATCAGAGATAACTGAACCAATCACCATCCTTGCTAATTTGCATGCAACAATTTCATTGGTTTTATGAGGGAGATGGCACAGATTGTGGATTACTTGGGCCAACTGTCACCTACCAGAAATCCATACAACTCTCCCAGTAGAACAGAACCCCCACACAAATAAACACAACTACCCACACAAGAACACAACCAGGACACACAATAACCCCAAACATCACTCTGACACCTACAATGTCTGTGGAGTCAGACTAAACCAACAGAAGCAGCTACAAACAAGATTGAGAGCTCTTTTTGTTTAGAACATCACCAGGTTCAATCATCACTAAGATTCACAGTTGTTTTCATCCATTTCTTAAATTCTCAGCCATTTTTGCCTTTTTTATACATATGACTTTAAGAATCACACCCATGTGACAAAGGGCTTCAGCTACAGGTTTATATTTAAACAGACAAAAGAAATAAGAGATAGTAAAATAGCAGAATGGAGTGACACAAATAGAACATGATTCAATATACATTATCTAAAGTGACATACTGGCATAGATGCAGGTGAGAGTTTTAGGAAATCTGGATGAAATCCTGGCCTCACCGATGTCAATGGGAGTTTGACCAATAACTTTAATGGGACCAGGATTTCACCCATTATCTTCAACTAGAAAGGTTAAGTAGGCAACAGGGATCACAGATGGATAGGAGTGGTTTGGCTTTCCAGGGATACATTTGGGAGGAATTAATGAATGGATTTTCAGTGCAACAAACAAATAAACATGATGCCATACACTTGAGCAAAAGGTTGGCTTGGGCTTTTACATACATAAGTCCCGGGTGTGACTCTATATTAAATCAAAGACCATCCGCCTTCACAATGGAGTATTTCTAGGATGGAAGATCTATAGACACCGTGTCCACATATGATCCATTACAAGTGATAAGTCAACTGTGGCCAGTGGTAAATGTTGCTGGTTTGAATACTACGTGATTTAGCTATTGTCCCATGTACACCTGCAAGTAGAGTGTTGTGTGATATTGAGTTCCAGGTTTGATGTGTCGATGAACCTCAGACTATGTTTACAAAAGTTCAATAACCATCTCTTCAGCTTGTTTACATAGTTGGGAAGCCACAGCTGGCCTCCTTCACTCCTTCTCAATCCCCCCACAAGAATGGAACTTCCTTCCCACCTTAGAAGAGGGGTCAGACTCGGGTGCCAAGATATCTTCAAGACAGCAAAATACAGGGGGAATGGTAAAGAGAGACTCCTGTATGTTGGATGGGAGTTTGAGAGGGGAGAGTTGATGAGAAGAAGTGAGGGAGCAGCTGTGGAGTTTTCCCTGTGAACCGAATTTTGCAGAACTCTCATAGTCTCACCTAAAAAGCCCATTGGGAAGCCAAAGCCCTTCACTGGAAAGGTGCCCAATGACTTCAGTGAACTTTGGATCAGGACCTCAATAAGGTAAGTATTATTATCCTTCTTTTATACTTTGAGAAACTGAGAAACAGAAAGGTTGAGTGAGTTGCCCACAGTTTCACATACACCCAAAATGAATGTCCTTGAAATTTTTCACTATCATATCGTGAACTCATAGTTAATCTAAATCCTTCAAAAGTCTGTTTCTAACTCACTACTTTCCAAATAGCCATTCCTCATTTTGTCTTTATGTGGGTTATTTTTCCCTCCCAGATTTATTACCATGCATTTATTTATATTAAATTTCATCTTGTTACATACCTGCATGCTGCCGGTTTTTCGCCTTCCTCTGTAGCATGGTGCACATGCTGGAGGATTCTCTGCTCCTTGGAGTCTTTAAACCATGATTTGAGGACTTCAATAGCTCAGACACAGGTGAGAGGTTTTTCGCAGGAGTGGGTGGGTAAGATTCTTTGGCCTGCGTTGTGCAGGAGGTCAGACTAGATGATCATAATGGTCCCTTCTGACTTTAGTATCTATGAATCTATGAATCTCTCCTGATTGCTCTGCGGAGTCTCAATCTATCCATGGGCATGTTTACTTTTGGTTATAGCTCTTATTGCTCATGTTACTAGTAATGCTGAAAAAACAACAAGTCATTGATGTGCTTTATTTCCCACTAATATGATATATACTTTTACACACAAACATAAAACTGATGTATATACTGTGTAACACACACTATAAAACGATATTAGGAATATCTTCTTATCTACAGCCTGCAGTGCAGCCAAATGTGAAATGCTATTCTATATTATATCTGGAAATGGGTTTGAGATGATTTATACCTTCCTGAATTACTGAATGACCTTGCTGATAGCAACCATTAGTTTTATACTGTTAAACTGTGGAAGACCGTAAATTAAACTGTGCTTCCATGTGATGTGCTACAAAGTTTGCCCTAACTATATGCTTTAAAAAAAAGAGAGAGACAATTTTTCAGTTCATAAACAGAGCAGATGCTTTGTGATTGAAAACATGTAGTGTGTAAAAGGTTGTTGTGGCAGAAAGCAGATGTTGAATATTTAAGAAAATTCTTTGCAATTTATAATCCAATGAGGTATTAATTTACATAAGCATATTGTGGATCCAGTCTTGTAAGCCCTAGGGAATGAATCAAAGTGACTTTTCTATGAGTTTATCTTGGCAGCACAAATGTATCTGAATAAGTTTTTAAAAAAATTCTAATAACAAATGATAAAAAAAAATAGAGGAAAAGCTGTAGGAAGATTATGAAAGTATAATAGTATGGATATTTACTTATCTGGTGCAGAATTCAGTGTCATTCTAAAGGAAGACGGCACATGCAGGCAGCAACTACCTTTGCTTTTATAACATATGTATCTTCATGGCAGCAAAGATGAGTGCTCCCATTTCTGATAATTAGTCACTAAAAAAAGGACCATGGCCCTGTTCCGGCACCTCAAAGGGAAAATAAACATATTGTCATTTCTGAGCATCACTTTTTTTCTACTCACACATATCTCTAGAAATACACATTTCAAAACAAAATTGCCACATGTCACCTCACCATTACCAAAACCTTCACCCATGGGTTCATTTTCTTTTGCCTGGATACTGCAATTCCCTTATTATAGAATCATAGAACTGTAGGAGACTAACTATTATCTAGACTATCCCTGATGGAACGTCCTGCCTCAGTTCTCCAGACTACATCATATTCAGGATGCCTTTTTACACATACAGGAACAACAAACCATGAACCTATCACTCTTTTCCTCAAATGATGCTCTTGGCTCCCCATTCAGTTCAAGTTGCCCCTCTTGTTTTCAAAATCTTTCAGAGTCTTGCATAGTCTTCATGGACACGGATGGTCCAAAGGTTGGGGTGTTAGCCTGGTGCTTGATTTCAGTGTGAGGTAGTGTGTAGGGGCTTTGAAAATCCTACTAGGTGGCCATCTGTATGTTTAGGTGTCTAAATCCCTTTAGAAATCCAGTCCTCAGTCTCTGTCCCTCATCTGTGAAATGGGGATAATAGTACCTTATCTTCCTTACCTTATCATGAGAATAAATATATTAAAGAGTCTGAGGTGCTCAGAAGTTATGGTAATAGGGCCATTGAAGGTGGATCTTTTCTCTCTTTACCACTTGATCTGATTCCCTCTGCTTGGCAGTTGTTGACCTTCTCTCTGTCTCTGCACACAATCTGGCCACTGTTGATGTGAGAATCTTCTCTACAGCTCCTGACATTTAAAACAGCTTTTTGTATTTCTTCACCTTGCCAATTCTCCCATCCGTTTCCAAAATTCATCTGTAAAGGTGTCTTTCCTCCTTGTCCTAAACCTGTTAATTTATCCTTCTATATACTTTTTTATTTATTTTAACCATCATTTAAGTATGTGTTTTAGATACACTTTTATGAAATATGGGTACAAAAGGAAAATATATTATAAAATAGAAAACATAAGCAGGCCACCTTGCAATATTGATTCTCTCTTTTTGTAGATAGCTGCATTAGAAAGTGTTAAAAACTAGTGGAATCAGCATGCTCAAGGACATGACTGCGATCCACATCAATACACATGCTGATTATCTTGACAGGGCTAACTAAATCAGCTGACATATGTACAACCAGCAAGTGAGAAAATTAATGACCAATGGTAACTGTTGCCTATGAACTGATCAGTGCCTTTTCAGCAGAATTTTACAGTCAGCCTTTGGGCCCTGCACTTCAGCATATGCTGAAGTACATCCCTATTCAGGAAAGCACTTAAATATGTTCTTAAGTGCTTTCCTGAAGAAGGTGCTTTCCTGAATCAGGGTCTTAACCATGTTCAGTAGCACCTTACACCACAGGTAGCCTTACTTATGTTCGTGTGAGACTCCTAAGGATTAAAAAAAAGCTTTTGAACTGAGCGTAGCCACTAAATTGGTGATCAGAATATTCCTTAAAAGTCCCTCCCCAGACACATAGGAGTCAGTTTTCCTTCCCAGAAAAAAAGCCCAAAACACCTAATTAGTGAAAAGAAAGCTATATAATATACTATTTCCAAAGCATGTCTGAAAAGTCTCATGTATAGAAAGCATTGCACAATGAGCTATCTTCCATCTAGTGTTGCAATCTGGTAACCACCCAAAAATTCAAGGAAAATAGGACCTACATCCTGTCAGTTTTATTCTAAACAGTTTTCAGAATGATCTCTTCACTGCTGTTGCTGTTGTTTTTGTTTTTACTGTTCTGTTAGCTGCTTTCCGCTCCATTCCTAAATGGATAATATTTGTTTACAGAGAAGTAAAAGATGACCTTTATCAGATTTCAGAACAGTTTTTATTTATCATTTAAGTAAAACTCATTTGCTTGGATTTGACCTTAACTAACTTTTTTTTTTAATAAGAAGTTATTATGCTCATATAACTGGCAGAATGGACAAAAATCCCACAGCTGGAATCTATGTTTGACATAATTATGAATTACAGATGTTGTCTTTTTGACTAATGGTATTCTTCAGCAGTGTGGGAAGCCTCCAGAATGGACTAAAAAGCTGTGTGTGTTTCTTTGGGGATATGTGGGGATTTTCGTTTTTTGGTAGCATAAGTTAATTTTTAACCATGTATATTTAAACCATCTACATTGAAGAGAGGCAATGTGGCATGGGCAGAGGTTAGGATGGAAGACCAGATCCTCATCTGGTGTTAATTGGCATAGCTGCATTGAAGTCAAAGCAGTTATGTTGATTTACACCCACTGAGGATCTTGCCTGTAATGTTAGCTGAATCTTCTCTTGCTCAATAAAGACTCGATTGTGGTAAGAAGCTGAACACTTCTGCAAGGTGCTGAGCACCATCAACTCACACTGATTGCAATGCATGTTTGAGGGTCCTTTGCCACTTGAAGGATTAAGCCATAAGGACTCTATCCAGCTATTAGTGAAGTCAGTGTGAGTTTTTTTCATCCACTTCAGTGGGAGTTGGATCAGGCCTCAGAGTAGATTATGCAGTTATCTTCAAGGACCAAAGAATTTGAATTCCAGAATGAAATGCTGTGTTTGGACAGATGTTTTGATACACCTTTACCCACTTGAGGGGACACATGGATATTTTCATTTAAAATGTCAAACCTACAGATACATTTCCTTTTCTCTTAAATATCTTAGAATTGATTTCCACACGTTAAAAGTTCTAGAAAAATGTAATTTCAAAGGTGATGAATCTGCCCAAACAATGTTAGTACACTGCTGCCCTGAATAATTATATATGAGTGCCATATCAACAACAAAAAATACAGACCAAGACATCCAGACTTTGGTGTGTGGGCAGAGAAGCAGACTGAAGATATAAATAAATAAGTATCATAAAGTAAATTGGCCCTTAATCAGACCATATTATGGACCATTGAAAACACTGTGGCAATTTTGCCTCTGAGTCAATATCCCAGCATACTATTAAGGGTTACTGTGCTACAGTAAGTGCCATCTTTAAGCTGAAATGTAAAGTCAAGGTCTTGGCCACTTGTGGCCAGTAAAGATCACAGGGCCCTTTTCGAAGAATGAAGGTGTTGTTAACTCCAGTACCTTGTCCATATTACAATTTGGGGAATTAAATTACATCTTGCTCTAGCTAAAATCCAGCCTTACAGTTTTAGTTGGATATGCTGAAATATTCTTCTTTGTCTCCTGTGCAGATTCCATTATTCACCTCAGAGATGACTGCATTTCAGTCGTGGGTAAAATGATCTTTTTATATTCATTCATTAACTACTTCACAGGTGTCTTATTAGGATTAATTAATTAATATCTCTAAAGTGCTCTGACATTCTCACATGAAAAGACGCTGTGTGCAAATTATAATGTTAGTACTAGAGCAGGAAAAGCTATTGTAGGAAAGCTTCTATTTAATGGATTTAGCCATTTTATTCTGTACACAAGACATCCATGAACAGACTTTGACTACCATAAATTTATTCATTATTCAGAGTTGTGTAATGTACATTTATGTAAACATATTTCAACATATGGGTTGTATGTGAGTTATTCACTTCTACTATGTCTTTAGCTAGTTGGTATTTTTTGTGCGTCTACTCCAAGTTACCTGGTATTGTTTCTACTAGTCAATAGTTCACAAGTATTTTTTTTTCCAGAATTTGCACATCTCTAAAGATTTGGGTTATTTAGGAATGAGAAACACACATGAATTCTATGCACAAAATATGAGATATTTACAAAATTGCCTTAGGAGTTTCAGGCTATGCAGTCACTAGTAAATCATACTTTTTCTGGAAGATGATACTTCTGGGAATGTCAACACTGATCCAAAAAAAAATGTATTCATTGGCACTTGTGTAGAAATCCTTATTTTGAATATTGACATTCCTCAGAATGATGTCAGTTCATGATGTAACAGCCCAAGAGTATTCTTGGGAAGCCCAAGGGCGGAAGATCTTTCAGTACATATTCATTTCTAGTAATACTTTTTTCCATTATTAGCATCTGTACCCTATGGATCTACTGCTTTATTTATACAATACATATTCATAGAATTCCTGAATTCTAATCCCAGTACTGCTCAATGTGTGGCCTTGAACAAGTCACTTCACTTCTCTGTTCACTTTTCTCATGCAACTCCCTCCCTGCACAGTTGACTTTGTTGGGGGTTTTACATAAGTAAGGCAAACATAATTAGCTCTCAAACAATAATGTACTTCATATGGGTGTTGTCAAGTTGAATTAACTAATGTTTGTTCAGCCTTTAAAACTGCAAGATACTGTGGGTGTAAATCAATTGGAGCAGAGTTAGGCCAATGCTGAAGCCTTTAGAAAATCTCACCCTCTATGTACTACCCATTATTATAGTATTGGCTTAGATTGTCCATGCAGATGTATGCAGGACAAACCCATAAGGGGAATCTGAAATTCTGGAAACTCCATGAAATTACCCTCAAAGATTTTCCTTCAAATCACATATGTGGTAAAATGGGATTTGCCCATTTGTGGAAAGAACATTTTAGCCCCCATAAAACCTGCCAGTTCCTGAGGCTAGCGTGGATTTTGGAAGAGCCTCGTGCTTGAAGACCCTGTGCCTCTGCATTCTTCCTGAAGCCACCCTCCATTCAAATCCCCACTGTGGAGATGTACTGCCAGAGGCTTCCTTACTTTCTTCTGGCCTGGAGCCTCAGAGTGAATTAACCCTCAGAATGAATTAAACAGTACAAAAGGAAAGTGTACTTGGGTTATGATATACTCGCTATTCAAGTGTACATCTAGTATTTGCTTCACAGACCTGAATGTGTCAAATTCACTACTCTTAGAATCATAGAATCATAGAATATCAGGGTTGGAAGGGACCCCAGAAGGTCATCTAGTCCAACCCCCTGCTCGAAGCAGGACCAATTCCCAGTTAAATCATCCCAGCCAGGGCTTTGTCAAGCCTGACCTTAAAAAAACCTCTAAGAAAGGAGATTCTACCACCTCCCTAGGTAACACATACTTCTGGAATAGGTATGGTGGGTGTAAACTTGGGTGATAATGGACATTGCACGGTCTATTAATCTTTTCCCAGAATATATGAAAGGAATGGCTGGAAGGGAGAAATGAAATGTCCATGTCTGTTTCTTATTTTCTACCAATGTGCAGAAATTATGTTCACTTTCACTGTAGTCAAACAAATAAGCTAAAAGACAAAAAGTTTACATTTTTCACTGGAACACTAACAGGATCAATTTCCTGTGCTCTTATTATCCAGAGACCTCAGCAAGAGGGCCAACAGATTTATGGTTTAGTGAAAACTACCCCTTGACTTTCAGAAACAGCCTCTTGTGCCTCCGCTGTAGTGCTTCTATTGTTAAGAATCACAGACTCCTCATTCCTTCAGCCCAGGCAGCATGCCTCAGTTTGGTTTGCTTGTTCTTTTCAGAACTGGATTATGAGGAACTGCGGATAATAAGTTTTTTGCCCTTTAAAGAGAAAAAAGGGGGGGTGCATTTTTAAATCTCTTTTGTTTTGTTTTGTTTTCTGGCTGGGATAAAATATTAGGCAGCAGAGAACTCTACGAGGTTTTAAGGTTATTAACCCCCTTGCGTCAAAGTGAAGGCACTTCCCCGACTCCTTGGTCTTGAATCTGATTTCTTTTAACTTTAAAGTCATGCTAAAGAGCTGAACATTTTTCACAGGCTTTTAAAGAGGAGGTAAGTGGAGAATAGCGAGGCGGGTGGGGACCCTGATCCACAAAGAGACTAAGGCGTTGCAATGCTGAGCGTCACAATGCCTAACAAAAACCACAAGAACCCACTGTGATACATAAAGCCTGAGTTAGGCTCCCTATATGATGAATGGGAAAAGAGAGGCACCTGAGACTGCGATTCACAAAAGCCGGCATGCTAGGCGGGGAGTTGTCTAAACTACCCAATGGGAAATGGTGACAACAGGGACTGGTGCTTAGCCCTTGCCCTCTCCTGGAGATACACAGCTAACTCCAGGCAGTAGGGATGCACCTATCTCTGCTTGGTGATCCATGAATGAGAACCCCCTGCCTGGAGTCAGGTGGCTTAGATGCCTAAGCTGTTTCTTGCTGGAATGAGTTAGGGCTCTTCCTCACTCCCCACAAAATGGCCACAGGAGGTAGCACTGCCACCCACCTTATTCCTTTTAGCCCAGTAGTTAGAGCACTCACCTGGGATGTGGGAGACCTAGGTTCAATTCCCCTGTGTAATAGGAAAAAAGGGTTTGATCAGGGCCCTAACCACTGGGATACATGATTAGACCAGGGGGACTGGACCCTGGGTCTTGTGAGTTCCCTAACCACTCCACTACAGAGTCATTCCTTCTCTTTCTCTCTCTGGCCCTGTGATTGTTCGCCTTTGGATAAATGCTTAAACAGGTCATGGAGCCAGAGAGAGAAATATACAGACTCTATAGTCCAGTAGTTAGGGCCCTTTCCCTTGCTCCTGTTTTTCTTAGGATTTTTGCTCTTTGCTCTTCATTTTCACAGTCTCTCCTACCTGGAACAGAAATATGATCATGTTTGTGTCTACATCAAACTTTCAAAACCACAATATTTATATGTTATCAAAAGTAGATTAAAGAATGTCCTCATCCTTCATATACAGCAGTTTCTATGTATATGGAGTTCATAGTTTCCAAAGGATTCAAAGAAAGAGATGGGCAGATAAAATCCCTCTATTGATGCAAGCGCCTGACTGGTGATGTGAACCAGCTGAAGCCTATTGGAAAGGGCACACACTAGAGCAAGCTAGAACCCTATGTAGAGTAAAATGCATACTGCTGGAAGAGAGGGGAGGGGCTTGGCTACTATTTAAACAGCTATTTTCCATTTCCTCTGCTGATTTAGAGGCAGGGTATTTGTAGAAAGTGTAGTAGGTTAGAAAGCAGTATGGAGGAAAAACAGAACAAATGTGCTACAATTTGGGATAAATAATCAACTTTAGAGTAGCTTGTTAGGGGACAAAAACTATGCTGTGATACTTGAGTGCTAAAATAGTTTAAGTGGGATTCAAATGACTATATCTCACTAGAGAAAACTTGACCAGAAAGACTTTTTTTTTTTTTTTTTTTAAGAAATTAGCAAAGTGATTTTTCATTGCTTTTCTTCTGCCTCTATCTCAGAGAAAAATGCAGACTATCATGTTGTGTCTTCCTTGAGTACAGCTTAAGCAGAGACTTTAGTATTGAACATTTTAAGTGGATTTTCTATGATTTTATAAGTTTGTTTTCACTCCAGCAGCAAATAACTTGCTTGATCCTGGCTACAGCAGCTTTTATAACATCAAACAGGTATTGCCAAATTTTGAGCTTGGTTTACAGGGTTAGCTTTGTGTAGATAAAACAATATCAATTTCAAATGTGTAACTACTACAGGCAGTGAAGCTTGTAAGTGGACCAGATATTCCAGTGAAGAATACAGCTGACCCAAACATTACTAGCTTAAAAAAATAAAATAAACAATAAATGATCTAGACATAGACAGTTTTTCTTTAACTCAGTCCAGTTGGCTTAGATACTATTGGCAGCAGCTGGAAATCTAAAAGGTTTTGAGACTAAAAGGCATGTGAGCCCCAGACAGTTTGATTGCTCAAACATTTCTCAAAGATTAGATTTGTCAAAGCTAGCACCTAAATCTGTGTGATTTATCCTCTTAACTTAACCTCATCAAAATTGTTCTAGAAAATGATTGTGAAAACTAATTAAAATAACTAGATGCAGTTTTAATATGAAATGCAAAGTGCCCCATGTAGTTGAAGGAAACTTCTATTTCAGAAACAATTTTAACTGTAGTTAAACTACAGACATCCACTCTGCCTCATCCAAAAATTGTCTGAAAGGCACTGAAGAGGTGAGTCAGATGCTCCCTTTGTTCCACATTAGTCATTAAACAACTACTTCCTAAAACAAAAAAACCCAACAATAATACTGCAGGCAAACCATCCATTTTCTCAATGCGGTTTGTAGAACCTAGGGTTGGACATTTACAAAACAAACTGAGGACTAGATCTTCAATACATTTTGTAGATTAGTGTGTGTGTTGTATTTATTAGTTGTACTGCACCTTTTTAAATACAGAGAAGTTTCTTCTCTGCTGCAAGGGCAGCTGTTGTTTTGTGTCCAGATGCAGCCTGTTAAGTAGAAGACCCACACGCTGTGTGCCCTCTCTTGAAGCCCTTACTCTTGTAAACCAAGACTAACTGACCTGTCCATGATCAGCAGTTTTATTAAACTTCTCAGACCTGATAATAGAACCCAAGAGTCTAGACTCACTGTCCTCTGTTCTAACCACTAAGCAACTCTCCTTAAAAAGTACATCAGGAGAAAATAGCTATGGAATAAAAAGTAGGAAGGATGGCAGTAGGGCTGTTTTTATATTGCAAGCAATCCAGTGCCAATAAGGGTGATTCTGTTTCCCAGTTCTATGAAAAACCTTTATGCCAAAGAAGTTGGCAAGGCCATCACACACAAACACATTACTGGGTGTCTGTGAGAGAGAAGTTTCTGACATGAGCTATTTTTCTGAGGTAAAATTGATTAAAAACCAGGCATTTTCTTCTGCGCCTAGCTCTAGCGGTATAAATGCTAAATTACTTCTAATGGAAACCTCATTTCCCATGATACTTTAGAAAACTTTGTAAATGTCCACAGTGAGCCCTGTGGGGGTCTAAAATTTTTAGACAGATGAGAAAACAATCCGATATGTACTGGGGTTATAATAAGCGATAACCTATCTACATATACATTGCTTGTTTGTTCTTTACTTACCTACTATAAACAGCTATCGCTACAGCACTATTTATTTGCATACAGTACACCTCATTCAAGGATCTCAAAGTGCTTTACAAATATTAATTAAAGCTAGGCTTGGGAAAAAATTCTGAACCTCTCAATGGGTGTTTGTACATGGTTTATTGAAGTAACTCGAGGTGCAGCCTAATTGTTCTTATCTGTGTGGGCATGGTGGGGCAGGATCTCTCTGGTAACGAGAGACCAGTTTTGTGATGCAAGTTTGAATTGCACTGGTGGAAACGGCTGCACTAGAGCTGCTACTCCAATATTTTGTTGGTGACAATTTGCTTCCTACTGCTACCCATCCACCTTATTATTGCCTCTGTATGTTCTTGCGGGAATGTCATATGCTAACATACTTAGGACACGATTTTCAAAGGTGATGAGCATTCAGCTCCCATTTACTTCAACTGGAAGTGTGGGTGCTCAGCTCTTCTGACAATAAGACCTTAAGTCCTGATTCTCCACTTTGCCTCTGGTGTAATAATTTCCATGTGTGCAAAATGAGATTGATTGAACTGAGAATTCTGATTTAGTAGCACTTCACCCCTCCTTCAGTGAGTGGTCATTTACCCTGTGCATAGAATCAGGCATAGAAGATGTGTCACTGCTTCTAAAGCCTTTGAGTTTTACATAGCTTAGTATAAATACAGCACAATTCCTCCCATGCCCATTCAGACTACAGCTCTGCTTTTCTTGTATGACCATCTCCAGTAGTGCTCGGTTTGCTTTCCACTGTGTTTATAGCTGCTGAATATCAGACAAAGCATGACAAACATTAGCCGCCAAGCTACTGCTTTTAGCTGTGCGTGCTGATGCGTTTTCCTGTCCTTGTTTACATTTAAGTGCTTTGAGAGCAGTTTCTTTTTTTTTTAAAAAAAAAAAAAAAAAAAAAAAAGCCTGATGCATCCCCCACTGAAGTCAATGGGAAGATTCCCACTGACTTCAAAAGTAATTGCCTCAAGTTCTGAATGCCCCATTCTTCCCTAAATAATCTTAAGGGAGGAGAGGATTTTCAAAATGACCATAAAACCCTGACACTAACCTATTATTTTATAAAATGTAGATCAGGGGGTTGCTTTTTTGTTTTAAACAGTAGCTACAGACAAACATCCTTTGATCTCTCAAACATGGAGAATGTATTCTTTATGTATAACTATGGAAGTTATCACATAGCCTAGATTGGAAAAATGCCAGAGATTATTAAAGATCAGACTGTAACCAAGCAAAGCCTTTTCCTGAGATTGGTTTGCACTTATAACCTTATGTGGTGACAGGCTCATTGCCAAAACACCAGAGCTTCCTATAGGTTATGGCTACAAACAAAAACCATCAATGAAAATCTAGTGCTTTGTGGCCCAATATCCATATCATAAAAGTCACCACTATCTTCACACTGATTATAGGCAGCCTCAGTAGAATGACTAAGGATTGAGAGTGATGGAGACCAAACTACCTTCTCACCATTCAGGTTAAGGCAAAGTAACTTGCGCTACTACTGCACCAGTTGTCTACAGAGAGGATGTTTGTATCCAAGATTGTCAAGCCAACACCTGTCAGGAGCAATAAGTCTTCTGAAGGGAAAAAAAAAACTTGAAAGAAACCTCATCTAAATCCAAAGTCCTGATTTATGATTTTAGTGAGTTTTACTGATTTGGTTTAAGCAAGTGCCTTTTGATACACTAAATGAATGTTCATGGCAGGCCCCTGTGTACAATGCTATAATGAGGCAAAGCCAATTTTCACAATTGCTTTCCTTTCTGAATTTTGCTCCTGAATCTAAATTTCTAATCAAATATCTTTAGCCCTCATTCTTAGGGAGACAAATCAAATTAATATTTTGGAGTGTAATTCATGCTGTGATATCTACCGGAGCCTGTTGACAGCCTGAAACAATAGCTCAAAGCGAAGTATGGATCACTCCTTCATGTCAATAGGGTGTTGATGATGCTTTAAATGCCTGTGTCATTATTTCACTGCTGATCATCTTAACAGAAACATCAGTTTAAAGTTCTTCTCAGTCATTGGCTATATAAGGAGTTCGTAGGGTGGGAGCAAAGTGGAGAAGTTGGTTGCTTCACTTTTGCCTGTGCTCAAAACAGGGAGATAAAGAGAAGATGCCTTCAGTCTCAGAAAACACTCGCCAAAACTGAATCCCATACCTTCCAAGGTGCCAAAGCCACAAATGTCCTTGACCCAGTTGCCAAAACCTCTGGTTCCCCTTGACAATTTCTACAGTGCAGACTCTCAATACAAAAATCTGTATCAGATTAGACATCTGGACCAGCATTAGCTAAATTGAGCTAAAACTCAGAATAGATTTACAAAGGGTTAATGTGTTCATTGAACTGTATTGGGCAGGGGGAAAGCAGTGTGCATAATCCCAAAATTTAGGGGGTCCCTGCTATATAACTAACATCCAGTGAGCTGCACAGGACACAGGCTCTTGTGTTTAGTGGAAGCATTTTGATAAACATGCAAGCTAAATATAATCAGTATATAATTTCCTTTGGTTACATCTTATGTTTGCTTTTGCACCCCGGGGCCTCTTTTGTGAGAGTACAAAATTGTTAGGATTTCCCTGTTGCTTTTCCTTTTTTCCTTTGGAAGAGTAAATATGGGATGCAACACCAGGAAGTTTTCTGTTGATTGTTTAGCTTGAACCCAGTGATTACAGTGTTCTTGGGGACTTTGATGCCTTTGGAATGTCTCCTCTGGCAATCCATTTACTTATCCCCACTTAAACAACCACACAGAGTTAACAGACTTCTTGATGTCCCCCAGTGACTCTTATATTTTCCCACAGATTCATATTATGACTGAAATATCCTAGTCAGCCATCACAATAGTAAATTTCTGACTCATCTCATCCATTCACATGCAAACACTTAAAAATGCAATTGATAAATTACATGAAAGATGTTAGGAACTTAAACTGACTCAGTAAAAGATACATGACTAGAAAGTCAGCAAAATGTCTTATTTTATTGTGATTCTTTTCTAAAAAGAAACAGATTTTAAAATAGTGGAATGACAGCTGCCATCTTTATTTATGCTAGGCAAAGTAATGCAAACTTAACACATGACAAAGAAATGTTTTTTAAAAAAATACAAGTCTGGATAACCTGGGTTATGTATGTGTGGGTATGTACATGTTCATTTCCCCAGACATTGAATGTTGAAACAGGTAGATTAGTCTTTAAAAAAAAATGAGTGAAAGACTTACTTATTTTCTTTTGTAAATGAACATAAAGAACTCTATTAACAATTAAATGTGACACTAATGACTGAGAGGAGCCTATTCAAAGGGATTTATGTGTCTTTTTTCTGTGTTATTTTGTTAATGAAACCACAATTTCAATATGAAACTCAGTTGAAGCTATTTAATCTTCAGGTGTGCAGATACCTCTGTTAGGAGGAAGGGATAAGAGCATGAGGAGAGGGAAAGTTTCATCTGGTTTTACAATATTTGATTCTATGATTTCAAAGCAAAAGAGATAAATTGCCCCAGATTTACTCAACCTTGAACTTTTGAAAAACTTTGGGTGAATCTGAGCTCAGCTCTGAGTTTAGAATGAGACCCAAAGTAAGTTAATATGGTTGAATTGCAAACAATTTCTATGGCTCCATTTAGAACCAAATTTAGAGACATTTTTATTATCATTATTTGTATATTGTAATAAGGCCCAAAATGTGCTACACACCTTCCAAACACAGAGGAAAATAATATCTTAGGTCCATAGAACTCCTCATTCAAAATACTTGTGGTTCCCAAGTCCATATTTAGTTCTTAATCATGTCTATAACCTAAGAGCCATTTCCTCTCTGTCTTTTGGAATCCGCTCTTGTTCTGACCTGCACACATGGGTTTATATGTTGGCATTGACTGCTACTCAGCTAAATGCTTATCTGAACACATTATACAGATATGATAAAGCAAATGTCCCTATGCCAAATATTTTCTCTCTCTAGCAAATGAGTTTGTCTTACAAAGCCTGCTCCATTGCAGATTAATGTGTGTACAAGTTTTTTTCAGATTACCTTATTGATGCAGCTAACAGGTTTGCAGGAAACGTCAAAATAAACAGCAACAATTAGGCGGCTATTGGCGCTCAGCAGCAAGGTGCAGCTGTTGTTTACTGCCAATGCAGCTTGTATGTGAGAGATTTTTGGCATCCTCCAACAAGCTCCTTAACCATGAATCTTTCAATTAGAGGTTTCTCTGTAAATTTGTGCTTATAACATTTGTAAGTAACCATTAGTCATGCTACTTGTAATAGTGCCACATTATTGTGATGAACCCATGGAGTTATTTTAAAAAAAAAAAAATCTACTGTAAAATAATTTGCCAGGTTGGTTATCTAAATGGCTCTGCTACATTACCCCACATTCTAATTTGCTGAATTATAGATAACTGCTCTGCACAAAATGAAGCTAAGTAAATTATTTATCCTGGGTTCATGTCATACGCTGTTTATTTTGGAATTGACTTTGTAAAAAAAAATCATAATGAGAAAGCAAGTGAAAAACAAAATAGACATTTCAAAACCTTGCTCTCAGCAAGTGCATAAGACAAACACCATGTTTCAATTTAGTGAAAGAATGATGCTTACAAAATATTGATGGTGCTATAAATGAAGAGACTGAGTCAGCTGACTTGGGAGAAAGTGGGTGCAAGGTAGCAAGGCAAATAATATAGCTGACTTAATAGCACGCTGCACTAGGGACATAGCACACAGAGTACAACACTTAAGTAATCACAGTTCATTTCCTGTCCTGAGACTTCATGTTGTCTAAGCAGTGAGTTCCCAAACTACAGTATGAAGGAAAAACAAGTTCAGCTCTGGAATATGAATCTCAAGTCCGCAAGGCAAATATATAATTTTAATATATTACATATTGTAGACCTGGCCTGCACTAGAAAGGGTGCAGAGATTCTGTGCTTCAGTCAGAGCCCTCAGGAGGAATTCTGGCTGACTCAGCAAGTGCATGTTGCAGTGATAATTCTGCCACCCATTTCAGGCGTGCAGTATTGAATGTCTGTTTTTGCTTGAGCAGCTTGCTGGTAACTGCATAGCCACTAGCGGAGAGCAGTGCATATGCTCTCTAATGACACTGTACGCAAGCACAGGATGAAGAAGGAAGGAGAAGGAGAGAAGATCATCTTGTGTCTTCTCTCTACCCTTATGCATCTGCCAAAGACCAGGCACAATCCTGCTCATATGTAGTATGATATGGGAGGAGGGGAGAGAGAGAGAGTTGGCTAACACTGGGCAACATCCACAATATTCACAATAATACAATACACAGTACCTAATATTCGTCTGCCCATGTCATAGAGCTTCAGGTATCATTTGAAGCCCTTTCCACAATGATTCTGTCTCCTCTGAATGAAAATACATTGCAAAAAACTATTGCTTGGAAAGCCTTGAACCCACCACACTTGTAGGTATTCCTGAGTCCAAAAACAAGTCATGCTAGGTATGTAATATGCATTGGTTATAATGGTTGGTTTCTCCCAATTCTGGAAAGGAAACCACAAGCTTTAGAGATACTCACTCATCCAAACTCAGTCCCACAATGCACTGCCTCACATCTGGAAATATCTGAAAACCCCTGTTCCCAGAAACAGGCCTGGGCACTATGGTGTGAGTTCTGAGGTATCCCAGAATCAAGTGATATAACAATGGTTGTAAAATGTGCTGTGTGTGCGCTCCCCAGAGTGGTTCTGGCAACCAGGTCTATTGTGTAAACTCATTTAAACCATTGAAAAGACAAATGAGACAATTGAACCATTTCATGTAAAGTGTCTCTGGAGTGACTTCCTCACTGGATATTGATCGGCCCACCATGTCTCTTAGATCAAGTTTGAAATAAATAGTCAAACATGGCTATAGCCTAACTTGGTCTGTACCTACACTGGTTAGTGCTATATAAACATTTTAGAAAGCATGCTACAGGCTCCTTGTGGAGTGCTTATCTGTGGAATGGTTTTGTTGTCCGGCATGATGATCAAACGTGCACAAATAAATACCACCCACCTGTGTCAATGGGTGAGGAAACTTGATGTGGCCGGTGGTAAAACGGGGACGGTCCCAGTAGCAAGGGAGAGACAATAGGTAGCTCCTCTCTCTGGGAGTCTCTGGCAGTGGCATCTGTTAGGGGGCTTATTCCTTCACCGGCTTACTTCCCTGGTCCTTCTCTCTTGAACAGAGCGCAACAATACCTGAAGTCCAAAGGTGCAAACAATTCAATGTTTATTGGGGTGAATTTCCAGCAAGCATGATTCCAGTTTCCTTCCTTAGTGTCCCCCTTCCCAGCTCTGACACCAGAGCCTTACCTGTGTCCCTGTTCCCATTCCCCCCCTTAGCAAAACATGATTCCCATTCCCACCCTTACTTCCTGATTGACTACAGACTATATAGTAAAACTTGAGTTCTGCTTAGCTATACCTTAACCAATCATTTTACTGAAATTTAACTAACCAATCCTAACACATTGTAACATGATTATGTAACCAATTATATCCCACCACCTTAATTAGTTTACACCCAGCAAAATTAATTATACAGCAGATAGGAACAATCACAGAACCAGACAGAGATTATACAGACAAACAATAGGGAAATGGGGACTACAGTGATAGAATTAACACAGAAATGAGGATTTCACATCCCAGTTATTGATAAGTGAGTTCTTGCCAGACAGGACGCTATCAAACTAAGTTTCCTTTTACATCTTCTAGGCTCTTCCCTTTCTCTGGAGGCAATAGGCATTATCAGGACAGGATTGTATTCCTAACAGCCCAATAGCACCTTATTTCAATGAGACTAGTTTGGAATGTTTGGATGTGACCATTCGCTTCCCAGCTTATGGCTGCCTCTGCTGCTTAGCCAGAGACCTTAGCCGAAGAACAGGGCCTCAGACTGTCACAGTGAGAGAAGGCCCTTACACCGGCAGACAGTGATTTTGATTCTTTCTTTCTTTTATACCTCTATAATTAGCTAAGTGATAAGACTACACCTAAATTCTTAGAGTATAGGCCTTTAGAGACAGGCCTGAATATCTATACCCTAACAGCATCCATTGGCCTACTGAGGGAAAGATGTACTGATTGGTCAGTATTCCTCAGCTCCTAGGAGTTAGCCCAGCCTAGGAGCCATGTGGAGCCTCTTTTGGCTCCATTCCAGCAGACCACCCTATCGGCGCAAATTAGGAATGGGAACCCAGCCTGACAGATGCTCAGGGTCTACCCAGTCACCTGTTTAGGGAGTCAGGAAGGATTTTTTTTCTCCCATGGGCCAACTGGCAGAGGACCAGGGAGTTTTTAAGTCTTCCTCGAAGCACCTGCAAGCCACAGAGAGTTAAGCAGGAATGTGCTTAGCATCCAACTGAGGTACTAGGGTTGAGTTGCTTATTCATCACACCTTCCAGCTGGTTTCCAGTGCAGTTAAGAGAATAAAATCAATAGTTCCCAGAGATCAAAGACCTGGGATTTTGGTGATGGGCCTTGGACTCGCGTGACAGTATGAAACCTTGTGGCCTTTGTGGGTTGAGGTCAGACCTCCCCCCCTCTTGCACTCTCTATCCCCATCATGGATGAGTCCTGCTGGGTAGGCTGAGGAGATCCCACCCATGTTATGGGTTATATGGTAAGGAGCCTTGTAAGCCTGGTGTTTGGCACAGGTTATGTGGTCAGGAGCCCTGTAATGCCCGCCCTGGAACCAATTAAATGTAGGAGAGTATGGGTGATGGGCGAGTAGTGCCCCTCCCCTGTGTTAAAGTTTAATAAAAGTTGCAGCCTGCCACTTAATTCCATGCAAGCGTCTGTCCTCATTTTGCAACTTTGTCCACATCAATGCTCTACTTATACTGCACTGGTAAACCAAGCTTGATAAGAATTTTTGGTTAAGCCTGGACAGAAATCTAGTGTGCAAAATTTAAGGCCTGAATCAAAGTCAATGGTATGTTTCCATTGAAATTAATGAACTTTGGACCAGGAGTCAGAAAGGAGGCAAGATCATCTTATTGTGATTTGTGTTGCACAGATTTCTTTTGAGATATGAGAACGTAGTATCTGAATGTATCACAGAATCTCTCTTATTAGGTAATAACAAGACTATGCAGTAGTAATGATCAAATTTTATTCCATATAGGAAGGGAATGAAAATTAAAAAAAGATTCCTATAGAGCCCATTGGCATCATAAGACCCATACAAATTTCTACGCTTGCTTAATGTCTTAGACTTTTGGTTCTTGGTAGGAAGTACCTAGTGACAGCAATGTCTGATGCTGATCTCATGGGAGGTGGAAACAGGTAGAAAATGAACCATTATGAGAAAGCTCTGACAGAAGAGATTTGAAAAGCTAGAACTTTTGGAGAAAAATATTCATTGAAATAGGTTAAAAATGCTTGTACAGGGTTGATGCAGAAAATAACTCCTAACTTTGTCCCTCAGATATATTTGCATTTACAAACCAAATAACCAAACAATGAATTCCGTGACCCAGACAAGGAGGGCAGAAATACAATAAATGTTTGGTTTTTTTACTTAATTTTAAACTTCATCTGTCACCCGAAATAGTGACTGTTACACAAATTAGCTCCTTTTGTAAACTCCTGCCAAAATCATTGCAGTGTTCACTGATTTCCTCAGCTATACAGAATGTCAACAAACTTCAGGGAGAAAACACAGAAGCTACACCTTGGCATGCCTCTCTTATATATGTATTGATACATTCATTTACTTTAAGAGGCTTTTATGGTGTAACTAGATGCTAATATACTAGATAGTACAGTGACAGGTGCTTTTAGGAATGTTTAGAGAGAGATTGGCCAGAATTAATTTAAAGGCAATTTCCGCCATTTCTGACCAAGTGCTTAGATATGCATCAAAGATTACCTCATTAAGGAAAGCAAAGAACATCTCTCTATGAAACATATATATTTTTCAAGATACGGCGTCTGATTCTGCAGACCTTACTCATGCGAGAAGTCCCATTTAGTTCAATAGGCGTCCACACAACCCTTACTCACTGGTGTCATTTCCTTGTTAGTTATATAGAAATCTTCTCATCAATTATAAAAAGAAAAGCAAGAGCTAGATATTTTGAAGAGTTGTATTTAAATGTAAGCAACTGACTAAAACATATTTCCAGCTCATCCGTTGACACATCCGACATTTCTACAAAGTGGAGCTGTGCAAACATGAAAAGACTAGAAATCTAATTTCCAGCTCCGTTAAATTTAAAATCCCCTTTGGAGCCATCCTCAAATTACCTTAGAAAGGAAATGCCTGTAATGCTTTGGGAAGAAAACGCTAATGATTTCTAAGAGCAAATTCATGGAGCAGCCGCATAGGCAAAAAAAGAACAAGCCAGCTTGAGCCTAATGCCTGGACACTGGAGGGCACCACCTCTCCAGCAGCCTTACTCCAGCACTGTGTGGTGCAGCAGCCGCTTACCTCCCAGAGGCACCATGTTAAAGCCCTTCACTCCAGGGGGGAGGAGCAGGAGCATCAAAAGAAAGCAGATCTCTGTCCCCAAAGATGTTACAGTTATAAGAGATGACAAAAGATTAGGGATTATGGGAGGAACAGTACAACAGTAAGAGATGGAAAGATCCTTTTCTTACTTGCACATTACAGCTGATCAAAATCGTTTCAAGTGATATTTTTGTCAAAAATGAGGTTTCATTGACTACAAAAATATTCATTTTATAGCTGAAATTTTGGAAAAAAAATATTAATGGTTTAATTTTATTTTGTTTTGAAATCGTGGGGAAATCCCTTTTTTTTTTTTTTTTTTAAACTTCCCCATGCCGCTCCTTCCCCACCCCCCAGTGGAAAAAGTAAATGTTCTGAGAGAAATTGTTTTCTCCCCACTTTCTATCACTTTTTAATCTCCCACACAGCTCTCTCTAGTGGCCTTTATTTTTAATTAAAGGAAAGTAGGATATTTTCCTATGAAAATGAAAAATTTTACTTAGAAACATTGTCACAAAATGAATCAGAAAAAGGTAATTTTTAAAAAGGAGTAAAATTTAAAAAAAAATCACATCTGCTTATCTTTTTGACTAGCTCCAATGCATACCTTGTTAGTTCCTTTAATTTTTTTAATTTATAAATGACTGTTATAATTTGAGGGAACAAAGTTGAGGATCAGGGCAGGGGTAACAGTGCGCTATGGAAAGCTAATCCAAAGAAATGAGTTTTTAGCAGGGATCTGAAAGAAGCAAGTGATATTTCATGGCACAGAGTCAGGCAAAGTGGATGAGGTATAATGTTAATCACAGAGTGGCCTATCAGAGGAGATGACTGAGGAAGTGCCATACAGTACCAAATTGGCTGAGCGCAGTGTGTGCCTTGATGGGGTAGAATTGTAGGGGGCCTTAAAGGTGAGCAAGAAGTAGTTTGGCTTGGGCCCTCAGGAAACTTTCTATTTCTCTGTCACATTTGTATCTTTTCTTCATTTTGCCAGTGTCATTAGACTTGATGGTTGAAGTAATTCCTAATTAATGAAAGTTACAAACATGGCCGTTCTGACGTTATTCAGTTGTATTTATTAATTTCTAGCCCATTTCCTGGTCACCTAAAGTAAAATGCTGCTGCCAGATGTTTTCCATGAGCAACAAACATCTAATTAACAGGCATTTGAATCAAAATTTTTGAGGACAGTTACTCACTTGCTGAGTTTAACCACAAAAATTGGATCGTTTTGATAGTCTTTGAATAGTTTGCTTTGGCAGCTGCACAAGTGTTTGTATATCTCTAGGAGTATGGATATAACATGCTGAAATGTGTATTATTTTGGGACTGTGGTTAAGAAAAATATAAGAAATGTTAAGAACTGGAAATGTGCCTCTGGCTCAGTTTATTTGCTCTTTCCTTGTTTAGTTGATCTTAATTCCACCTTTTGGGGTTTGTTTTTTGCCATATTCCTCTTTTTCCACCTTCTCCAAGGTCTTATTTGCTTTAGCTTCATTCCCTATTAATTTGTTCCATGTGTTTATTATCCTTTGTGTCAAATACTTTTGCCTAATCTGTAAATTGTATCCCTAAGCTTTTTAGGCCTCCCCCTGCCTCTGACGGAGACTAATTGTTCTCTTTATGTTATCTTGGTCCCTGTAATCATTATTTTTTAAATTCTGTATTCGGTAACTTCAAAATCTAATTGCACACCCCCCCCCCAATGGAGACCATTTTTCTTCAACTATTTTCATGATCTAGGTTGGGGTGATCTTGTACCATCTTTGCCGCTCTACCCAGTACTTCTGCCAAGACAACAATATCCTTCTGTGATGTAGTGCCCAGTACTGGACTCAGTATTTCAGAGGACAGCCTAATAAGTACCTTATATATCAGCAATATATATCAGCAATATCCTTTCCATGTTGAGTGTTCTATCCCACTCCTAGCACAACCTATTACCATCTTTGCTTTCTTTACCGCAGCTGTGCACTGGGCTAATAGCTTAAATTATTTCTCCACAATAATGGCCTAATCCTTTTTTCTTATCAGTACGCTGGGTGAATTTTCCCAAGCGTGGTTAGTGCCTTGCTCCAGCACTAATTATTTGGGGCCAAATACTGTCCTCAGATGTGTACAGACTGCTCCCATTGACCTACCAGGGCAGAATCTGACTGTTTGTATGCCTCTATTGATCTTTATTTGCCCAACTATCTAAACAATCCTGTTCCTTGTTACAGGACATGCATGGTTTAAAACAAGCATGGTGCATGTATTGATGAATTCTGAATAACTGGGGCTGTGTGAAGCACACCAGTTTTTGTATAGCAAGAGATCATCTGTACACTTTCTTCAGCTGTGGGGTGGCGATTTCTTAGGTTTTCAAAAAAACTAAGTTTCACTCGGTTTCCTTTGAAAGACTTGTGAAATTCAGTCAACGTTTTGATTAATCTGGTTCTGAATTTCAAGTTTTAATGAAGCCTGAGACCAGATTAACTTTCTGGGCCTCATCCAAAGCTCAGTGAAAATAATGGAGAGTCTCCCATTAACCTAAATGGGCTTTAGGTGAGGGTCTCTGTGCCTTCAGGTTTGCAAATATTTTATACCACTGTGTCTAGGACGCTCTTTTCTTGAAAGCTCCCCTCCTTTGTATCTTTGCTCAAAACCAAGTTAAGCCTGAGTAGATGCAATTTTATTTATAAAAGTCTACAAATCTGAATTTATGATAGTGGTTTTTAATAAAGATGAAATACTAATTCAGATCAGAATCAATGTTCTTCTCTCTCCTGTCAAGATAATTATTTCTCTTTGTTTTACTACTACATTGTCAAAACATATGTGTCAAGGTTCTGGTCCTTCAACAGTGCCCCTCCGAGTGTTGCCAGGGTTGTATGCTCACTCCACATCCAGTCGTTTCAGTGAGGGCTCTCAGTAGCACTGTGCAAGGACGTAGTCTCAACCTTCTGGCTGAGTCCCTCTGGATGCTTACTCTGTGTGCTAGGTCACAGGAGAAAAAACAACTGAGGAGCAGGAAAAATAAGTGAAGGAAAAGAAAATATACAGTAAATCTCAGCTGGGCCACAGCCCTCTCTCTCTTCCTTCAGTGGAGCACTGGACAGGCTGCAGTCTGGCTCAGAGTGTGCTGGTTAACCGGTGGTGGAGTATGGTACTGCCTCCTTCAGCTCAGGGGATTTAAACCTTCTTTTAGGCAATGGAGCAGGCTCTACCCTCCATCAGGCCCTGTCCCTCCCTGGGAGCTGGGAAGCAGAGAATGCTGCTCTCCTTCCAGAACTGCCTGCAACTGAGCTGAGCTTCCCCTTCTTGAACTGTCCCTCCATTACTGACGTGACTTGCAGGTGCGGTGGGGGTGGTCCCACCTCAACCCAGAGCACCTCCTTAATCCCCTTGTGTCTGGTGTGAAGTTTATACACCCTATCACACCACATAAAATATTGGTGCAGCAGAAACGGATGCATTGATGAAACGTGTCATTTAGGCAAGTACAAACCAAACACTCCCATCTACACATTAGTAATCTGCATGTAACACAGATAACAAAAGAAGTAAAAGTAACAATCAGAATAATTAAATGAATTATTGTGGTTACCAGGTAATCCCAAGCATATGGAAAAATTAATTTATGTATAAAAGGTGACCTTGAGAGGGTAGTGTCAGGATAATTTTAATATGATACGAACATCTATGAATTAGAATTATACTATTAAGAGGTCTCTATAATGTCAGACCCAATCCTGCTGAGATGCTGAGTGCCACTGAGGCAACACTTCCTATGGGTGTTCAGCACCCTGTAAAATCAAACCCATAACTTCCAAGGGCATCGTGTCTTTTTCTTTTTCCATGTGGTTTGATCACATGGTGGGACAAAGCACCTGTACAGAATATTTTGTGTTTAAACCACAAATACAGTTCATAGTTTGAAAACTGATTTATGTAAAACTTCCCATATATTTACTAATATTGAGGGACTACTTTAACACTGGAGCAATTAAACACGAACAGCCTCCTTTAACTAAGCATGCACCCACTTAGGCTGGCTATAAATATTTCAGGGACAGCATGAATACAAATAATTTCTCCCAAATAATGACAGCTGAAATTAAGATTGGACATATTTCAGCCTGGCAGTTGAAGAGTTGGATTCTGAGCTCACAGCACCATTGTAGCTCAGTTATGAGCAATGGGTCTTTGTTTGCTATAGTGGCATATTATGCTATTGTCCTTCAGGTTCTTTCTGTTATGCAACTTAAAAACTCCTGTTTTCACATGCCTATAACCTAGTAGTTAAAACAATTCCTCTAGACACAGAGTTGTTAATATCAGGGTCTCATCATTTAAATAAGACTTACTTTAATCTCTTAGATTTATTTGGGGGAAAATTTAGTTTATTTTAAAACCTCTTATCAATACAATCAGTGGAATGTAACTGTGATGAGACTCTGTTACTGCTCCTTACAAGTTTCAGAGTAGCAGCCATGTTAGTCTGTATCCGCAAAAAGAAAATGAGTACTTGTGGCACCTTAAGAGACTAACAAATTTATTAGAGCATAAGCTTTTCATGAGCTTATGCTCTAATAAATTTGTTAGTCACTAAGGTGCCACAAGTACTCCTTTTCTTTTTGCTCCTTACATGTTTCTATATACTCCTCTTGCATGCGAGGTCCAGTAGCCATTTTGTTCCCTGAATTCAGTGAAGATTGTCAAAGGACACACACACACAAAGTTCTGATATAGCATTTTCACGGGCGGCGGGTGAAACTTCCCCTTGGGGAGGTTATCTCCCTGCCCCATCTCTTCCAGCTGAGGCCACACCCCCATTCACTGTTCTCAGCCCTCCCCCCCCACCCCCACCACCTGTGGCCCTGGCTGGGACAGGGGTGGCTGAGAGCTCAGCCCTGGCCAGGGTTGAGCTCTCAGGCCCAGCCAGGACTATGTTTGTATGTATGTAAAAACACAGAATATTGAATATATAGGCATCTATGCCATTGTCTATCAAAATAATATATGTGAAAGATTAAATGTTGAGATTGGACCAAGCCACAAAGTTTTGATTTTCTTCTTCGCGGATTTGGATCTAGCTTACAGAAATGAGTATGGGCTGGTAAATTTGAGAAGATTTGGATCTACGCTATGCGTATGGGTCCATCTCCAATATAAAGTGATATTTGCCAAGCAAATTAACTTTCCCATGTTAAAGTAGCACTTACATGAGTTCCAGTGCATACAGTGCTATCTAAAGTAAGAGCTGAAGAATTAGGCTGTGACCCTAAAAACCAACTGGCAAAGGGTTCAATGTTCTGTAACAGCGACTCCTATCAGGCCTGACAAATGTATTACACCTAACATGCTGCTTCCATAGTGTATGTCCCGAAAGCATCATGGGAGGTGTCTAATAGAAACTTATGTCAAACTGATCTTCATAATCATTGTGATCTGTATGGCCGGATGATATTTAAGAAGCTGTATGTGTATATGTACTAAATATAGGATTTTAAACTCTAAATCAAGGCAGGATGACAAGCAGGTTTTAAAGCAAAGGAGGCTGATTCACCTGACTCTCTGTCAGCTATGTAACTTAAGCATTATAAGATAACACAACTGAAGCCAAATCTGCACGTTGAGTAAAAAAGAATATGTGAAGACAAGTTGGAGTCAGCACCTCAGAAAATGAATCAAAGGGGTCCTGATTCTGGGGACAAAAACAATGGACTTTGGGATAAAAGAGGAAGACAAAAAGGGATACTTTTTTTTTAATCCTTTGCTGAGGAAGCAAAAGGACAGCACTTGCATTCATGGAAGTTGGATCCTAGTCACGTTGGGAGATTGCTTCGGGTGAGAAACTTCTTTAGACAATGAATTTAGCCTGTTGAAGTTAAGTTTAGACTCTAAGGGTGTGTCTACACAGCAAAGAAAAACCCACAGCTGGCCCATGCCAGCTGACTCGGGCTGCGGGGCTAGTTCATTGCTATGTAGACTCAAAGGCTCTGGCTGGAGCCTGAGCTCTGGGATCTTGCAGAATCGGAGGGTGATTTCTGGGACTGTCCAGTGACAGGGGTTGGATACTATAGGGGGACACTTTCAGAAGGGCTTGAGGGCTGGGGTATCCATATCGTTAACTTGCAAGGCAAAGTGAGGGCTGGCAGGAGGCCTGAGGAGATTGTTTGGGTGCCTAGCAGACTGGTGGTGTCAGGGAGCAGATGCCCAGTTTAGCACCAGCAAGTCTCTCTCACTGAGGCAGGGGGGTAATGAAAGGACCCACAGTCCTGAGCACCCTGCGAGACCATCACGTAGGCCAGTGGTTTTACACAGACAAAACTCTCATTGACTTGAGTTGCTCAGATAGCATAGCGATAGGTGCAGTACAACAGTCTGCAGAACAGAATAGAATCAGTGGGAGTACTGATTGAATAGGGACTTCAGAATTTGACCCACCTGAATGCATTTTAAATCTATATTTGCACAAAGCACTAAAACATCGAGTCTATTGGATAAATCTCCCAATGAAATAAAAGTAAAATCAGACATGCTGAAAAGCCTTTCTAAATGTATTTGAATCAAATTATTTTAATAAAATACTGAAAGTTCTGAGTCGTCCCTTTAGACTGGTTTCATTTTATCAAACATATAATAGGTATTTCATTTACTTTTTTAAATACCTAAGTTCATATGAGACCAGAAACTATTCCAATATCTCTGGTAAATATTTACCTGAATCCTTTTGGGTAAAGAGTAACCATTTAAAAAAATCTGTGGGCCAAATTTGCTTGGTTATCCCAGTGTGTATGTAGGGTAATACCTCTTAAGTCAATTACTGCATTACAGTAGCTGACTACAGCCATTGGCTGTTTAATTTCACATTTTTACACTTGCATTGTAGTTGAGCTTTGCCCAAAAGCACACAATGGAGCCCTCAATAGCTTGTAAAAATTATATCTCTAGACCCAAACAAAAACTTCATAAAGAGTGAAGGTGCAAATAGAGGTCTATTAATTAAAACCACCTCTAGTATTATAGGCTTTTGTTGTGGCGATGGTCATAGAATCATAGAATATCAAAGTTGGAAGGGACCTCAGGAGGTCATCTAGTCCAACCCCCTGCTCAAAGCAGGACCAATCCCCAACTAAATCATCCCAGCCAGGGCTTTGTCAAGCCTGACCTTAAAAATATCTAAGGAAGGAGATTCCACCACCTCCCTAGGTAACGCATTCCAGTGTTTCACCACCCTCCTAGTGAAAAAGTTTTTCCTAATATTCAACCTAAACCTCCCCCACTGCAACTTGAGACCATTACTCCTTGTTCTGTCATCAGCTACCACTGAGAACAGTCTAGATCCATCCTCTTTGGAACCCCCTTTCAGGTAGTTGAAAGCAGCTATCAAATCCCCCCTCATTCTTCTCTTCCACAGACTAAACAATCCCAGTTTCCTCAGCCTCTCCTCATAAGTCATGTGTTCCAGTCCCCTAATCATTTTTGTTGCCCTCTGCTGGACTCTTTCCAATTTTTCCGCATCCTTCTTGTAGTGTGGGGCCCAAAACTGGACACAGTACTCCAGATGAGGCCTCACCAGTGTTGAATAGAGGGGAATGATCACGTCCCTGTATCTGCTGGCAATGCCCCTACGTATACATCCCAAAATGCCATTGGCCTTCTTGGCAACAAGGGCACACTGTTGACTCATATCCAGCTTCTCGTCCACTGTAATCCCTAGGTCCTTTTCTGCAGAACTGCTGCCTAGCCATTCAGTCCCTAGTCTGTAGCAGTGCATGGGATTCTTCCATCCTAAGTGTAGGACTCTGCACTTGTTCTTGTTGAACCTCATCAGATATCTTTTGGCCCAATCCTCTAATTTGTCTAGGGCCCTCTGTATCCTATCCCTACCCTCCAGCGTATCTACCTCTCCTCCCAGTTTAGTGTCATCTGCAAACTTGCTGAGGGCGCAATCCACACCATCCTCCAGATCATTTATGAAGATATTGACAAAACCAGCCCAAGGACCACCCCTTGGGCACTCCACTCGATACCGGCTGCCAACTAGACATGGAGCCATTGATCACTACCCGTTGAGCCCAACAATCTAGCCAACTTTCTATCCACCTTATAGTCCATTCATCCAGCCCATACTTCTTTAACTTGCTGGCAAGAATACTTTGGGAGACCCTGTCAAAAGCTTTGCTAAAGTCAAGGAACAACACGTCCACCACTTTCCCCTCATCCACAGAGCCAGTTATCTCGTCATAGAAGGCAATTAGATTAGTCAGGCATGAGTTACCCTTGGTGAATCCATGCTGACTGTTCCTGATCACTTTCCTCTCCTCTAAGTGCTTCAGAATTGATTCCTTGAGGACCTGCTCCATGATTTTTCCGGGGACTGAGGTGAGGCTGACTGGCCTGTAGTTCCCAGGATCCTTCTTCTTCCCTTTTTTAAAGATGGGCACTACATTAGCCTTTTTCCAGTCATCTGGGACTTCCCCGGATCGCCATGAGTTTTCAAAGATAATGGCCAATGGCTCTGCAATCACATCCGCCAACTCCTTTAGCACTCTCAGATGCAGTGCATCCGGCCCCATGGACTTGTGCTCGTCCAGCTTTTCTAAATAGTCCTGAACCACTTCTTTCTCCACAGAGGGCTGGTCACCTCCTCCCCATGCTGTGCTGCCCAGTGCAGTAGTCTGGGAGCTGACCTTGTTCGTGAAGACAGAGGCAAAAAAAGCATTGAGTACATTAGCTTTTTCCACATCCTCTATCACTAAGTTGCCTCCTTCATTCAGTAAGGGGCCCACACTTTCCTTGACTTTCTTCTTGCTGCTACCATACCTGAAGAAACCCTTCTTGTTACTCTTAACTTCTCTTGCTAGCTGCAATTCCAGGTGCGCTTTGGCCTTCCTGATTTCACTCCTGCATCCCCGAGCAATATTTTTATACTCTTCCCTGGTCATTTGTCCAATCTTCCGCTTCTTGTAAGCTTCTTTTTTGTGTTCAAGATCAGCAAGGATTTCACTGTTAAGCCAAGCTGGTTGCCTGCCATATTTACTATTCTTTCTACACATCGGGATGGTTTGTCCCTGTAACCTCAATAAGGATTCTTTAAAATAAAGCCAGCTCTCCTGGACTCCTTTCCCCCTCATGTTATTCTCCCAGGGGATCCTGCCCATCAGTTCCCTGAGGGAGTCAAGTCTGCTTTTCTGAAGTCCAGGGTCCGTATTCTGCTGCTCTCCTTTCTTCCCTGTTTCTGGATCCTGAACTCAACCATCTCATGGTCACTGCCTCCCAGGTTCCCATCCGCTTTAGCTTCCCGGTTTGTGAGCAGCAGGTCAAGAAGAGCTCTGCCCTAGTTGGTTCCTCCAGCACTTGCACCAGGAAATTGTCTCCTACCCTTTCCAAAAACTTCCTGGATTGTCTGTGCACTGCTGTATTGCTCTCCCAGCAGATATCAAAGTGATTGAAGTCTCCCATGAGAACCAGGGCCTGCGATCTAGTAACTTCCGTGAGTTGCCAGAAGAAATGCTCGTCCACCTCATCCCCCTGGTCTGGTGGTCTATAGCAGACTCCCACCACGACATCACCCTTGTTGCTCACACTTCTAAACTTAATCCAGAGACACTCAGGTTTTTCTGCAGTTTCATACTTGAGCTCTGAGCAATCATACTGCTCCCTTACATACACTGCAACTCCCCCACCTTTTCTGCCCTGCCTGTCCTTCCTGAACAGTTTATATCCATCCATGACAGTACTCCAGTCATGTGAGTTACCCCACCAAGCCTCTGTTATTCCAATCACATCATAATTCCTTGACTGTGCCAGGACTTCCAGTTCTCTCTGCTTGTTTCCCAGGCTTCTTGCATTTGTGTATAGGCACTTGAGACTCGCTGATCGTCCCTCTTTCTCAGTATGAGCAGGACCCCTGCCCTCTTGCACGCTCCTGCTCGTGCTTCCTCCCAGTATCCCACTTCCCCACTTACCTCAGGGCTTTGGTCTCCTTCCCCCGGTGAACCTAGTTTTAAGCCCTCCTCACTAGGTTAGCCATCCTGCTTGCGAAGATGCTCTTCCCTCTCTTCGTTAGGTGGAGCCTGTCTCTGCCTAGCACTCCTCCTTGGAACACCATCCCATGGTCAAAGAATCTAAAGCTTTCTCTCCAACACCACCTGCATAGCCATTCGTTGACTTCCACTATTCGACGGTCTCTACTCAGGCCTTTTCCTTCCATGGGGAGGATGGACGAGAAGACCACTTGCGCCTCAAACTCCTTTATCCTTCTTCCAAGAGCCACGTAGTCCGCAGTGATCCGCTCAAGGTCATTCTTGGCAGTAACATTGGTGCCCACGTGGAGAAGCAGGAAGGGGTAGCGATCCAAGGGCTTGATGAGTCTTAGCAGTCTCTCCATCACATCGTGAATCCTAGCTCCTGGCAAGCAGCAGACTTCTCGGTTTTCCCGGTCGGGGCAGCAGATAGATGACTAGTCCCCCTGAGGAGAGAGTCCCCGACCACCACCACCCGCCTTCTTCTCTTGGGAGCGGTGGCCAACCCCCAACCCTAGGACAGTGCATCTCATGCCTTCCAATCGGCGGAGTCTCCTTCTGTTCCCTTCCCTCAGATGTATCATCTAGTCCACTCTCCGCATTAGTACCTGTGGAGAGAACAGGAAAATGGTTACTTACCTGTATCTGTGTTGCTGGTACATGGACGCTCCCCTTTTTTCTTCTGGAGGTCACATGCTGCCAAATGTCTTCACCATCCTCCTGTCCCCGCTGCGCAGCCTGCTCTGAATCTTCAGAACATTGTGCCTGTAGAAGCATATCCTGACGTCTGTCCAGGAAATCTTCAGTTTCTCTTATGCAACACAGGGTCGATACCTGTTGCTCCAGACCTTGAACCTTCTCTTCCAATATGGAGACCAGCTTGCACTTTGTACAGACAAAGTCGCTTCTATCCTGTGGAAGAAAGACAAACATGGCACATCCAGTGCAGGTCACAACAGCTGAACACCCCCCATCCATATTACCTTCCTTCTAAGAGCTCACTCAGGAGTTGTAGTAACTACTCGGAGAAGCCGGCAAGATGTAAGCCTCAGTGGGCTCTCCCCAGGCGAACTCCCAGGCAAACTCCCTCTGTTAGCTGCTCCGCTGTTTGCTGCTCAGCTGGTTCGCAGCTGACTGACTGACCGGCTTTTATACAGTCAGGCCCACTCAAGGCTGTCAAGGATGGTGTTTTTGTTTGTTTTTTTATGAATATCTGATTGCCTAGAATTCAAATTTTTGTACTTCAAAAAACCCTAATTATCAGAAAGTCTGGAGACACTTTGAGAAAGTTTCAACCACCAGCCTTAATTCTGCTCCCTTACTGTCTGCTTACTCACTTATCCTCCACTTTCTGGACTAGACTAGTTGTCTCATAGACTTTAAGGTCAGAAAGGACCATCGTGATGATCTAGTCTGACCTCCTGCACATTGCAGGCCACAGAACCTCACCCATCCACTCCTGAAATAAACCCCTAACCTCTGGCTGAGTTACTGAAGTCCTCAAGTCATGGTTTAAAGTCTTCAAGTTACAGAGTATCCACCATTTACACTAGTTTAAACCTGCAAGTGACCCGGTCCCCATGCTGCAGAGGAAGGTTAAAAAGCCCCTAGGGTCTCAGCCAATCTGACCTGGAGGGAAATTCCTTCCCCAACCCAAATATGGTGATCAGTTAGAGCCTGAGCATATGGGCAAGACCTACCAGCCAGACACCTAGGAAAGAATATTCTGTAGTAATTTGGACCCCTCTCCATCTCATGTCCCATCTCCAGCAATTGGGGTTTTTGCTACTGGCAGCCACACGTAATTGTAGGCAATCTCATCATGCCATCCCCTCCATAAACTTATCAAGCTCAGTCTTGAAGTCAGTTAGCTTTTTGCCCCCACCTCTCCCCTTGGAAGGCTGTTCCAGAACTTCTGATGGTTAGAAACCTTCACCTAATTTTGAGCCTAAACTTCCCTGTCTCTACTGGAAATATCTCGCCTGATGCATCCCAGGACTACACTAGCCCTTTTCATGGATGCATCACATTGCTGGATCATAGTCATTCTGTGATCAACCAATACGCCCAGGTCTTTCTCCAGCAGATAAGTTCCAACAGATAAATCCCCAGCTTATTGCAAAAATTATTGGTTAGTCCCTAAACCTTGCACTTTGCACTATTAAATTCGACCCCATTTCTATTGCTCCAGGTTACAAGGTCATCCAGATCTTCTTGTATGATATTTCCAGTCCTCCTCCATATTGGCAAGACCTCCCAACTTTGTGTCATCTGTAAATTGTATTAACGCTTTTTGTGCCCAGGTCAGTAATAAAAATGTTAAATAAGATTGGTCCCAAAACCAATCCTTGAGGAACTCCACTAGTCCCCTCCCTCCAGCCTGACAGTTCACCTTTCAGTACAACCTGTTTTAGTCATCCCTTTAACCAATTCCTTATCCACCTTTCAATTCTCATATTAATCCCCATCTTCTCCAATTTAGCTAATAATTTCCAATGTGTAACTGTACCAAATGCCTTACTGAAATCCACATAACTTAGAACTACTGCATTTCCTTTGTCTAAAAATCAGTTATCTTCTCTAAGAAGATCAGGATGGTCTGGCATGATCTACCTTTTGTAAAACCATGTTGTCTCTTATCGCAATTACTGTTGATCTTTAGGTCTTTAACTATTTTCTCTTTCAAAAGTTTTTCCAATACCCTGCAAACAATTGGGGTCAAACTAACAGGCCTATAGTTTCCTGGATCACTTTTTTCCCCCTTTCTTAAAAATAGGAATTATATTAGCAATTCTCCAGTCATAGGGTACTAAGTTTACAGATTCATTAACAATCCTTTCTATTGGGCTTGCAATTTCATGTGCCAGTTCCTTTAATATTCTAGGATGGAGATTATCCAGGCCCTCTGATTTAGTCCCATTAAGCTGTTTGAGTTTGACTTCTACCTCGGATGTGGTAATTTCTAGCTGCATATCCTCATTGCCATTAGCTACCTTGCCACTATCCTTAAGGTCTTCATTAGCCTCATTAAAAATTGAGGCGAAGTATTTGTTTAGGTGTTGGGCCATGCCTAGATAATCCTTAATCTTCACCCCATTTTCAGTGTCTAGTGATCCCACTTCTTCGTTCCTTGTTTTCTTCTTATGTGTCTATAGAACCTTTTACTATTGGCTTTAATTCCCTTTGCAAGGTCCTGCTCTGCTTGGCTTATGGCAGGTCTCACGTTATCCCTATGCTTTCTGACCTCCAAGAGGTAGCTTTCCTTGCTGATTCCTCCCTTCTGCCATTCCTTGTAGGCTTTCTGCTTTCTCTTAACCACCTGTTTGAGATGTTTGCTCATCCAGCTTGATCTGCAACGTCTCCCTACAATTTTTTTCCCCTTGCTTGGGATGCAGGCTTCAAATAGCTTCTGAAACGTTGACTTAAAGTAATTCCAAGCCTCCTCCACATCAACCTTAATTCTCCTCCCTTACTCTCTTATCCTCCACTTTCTGGTGGGATAATCAGACTATACTTGTTGTCACATGACAACTTCCATGTTGCATGAATGATTTATAGTAGTATGTTGTATCATCTCTCTTGCACCTTCCTTTCTGGTCTGTGTTAGGCACAGTGGTATCTGAGGGCATCTTGCAAGGGCATCTTGTTATGTGGGGGATGTGCCAAAATGTGCAAAGGGAAATGGGGAAAATGGTAATCTTTTTGTTCAATTAATCTGGATCTGGATCATGGCATGACACCAACACTGGTTAAGTGAATGAGGTAGAGTGAGGTGGAGCGGGGACGGTGGCTTTTGTGGACCATATGCATTGAGTAATACAGTGGAACCTCAGAGTTACAAACAATGCAGTTACGAACTGACCAGTCAACCACACACCACATTTAGAACCAGAAGTACGCATTCAGGCAGCTGCAGAGACAAAAAACAAAAAACTCCCCAAATACAGTACAGTACTGTGTTAAACGTAAACTACTAAAAAACGGGAGGGGGGAGCAGCATTTTTCTTCTGTATAATAAAGTTTCAAAGCTGTATTAAGTCAATGTTCAGTTGTAAACTTTTGTAAGAACAACCATAACGTTTTGTTCAGAGTTATGAACAACCTCCATTCCCAAGGTGTTTGGAACTCTGAGGTTCTATTGTATCTGAGAAGTTGTGGTCTCCAGTCTATGCTGTGAGGACAGGAAACCATCCAATCTCTAGCTTCTAATTAGAGCGGGCCCAGTTTCTAACCCCTTTTGCTTCACTCATTGAATAGTACTTTAGTGCGTGAGTTAGTTCCAAGGTGGAGTTAAGGTACTACTTGATATGAAAAAGGATGTCTGAATCAGTGGTTTCAAATTCACAACATGTAGAGTTTTCTTTGGGTTAGTGGAGGCCTGAGGCCTGTAGTGGAATGTTGGATTATTAGACAGGGGACGATGGTAAAAGTAAGAGAGCAAAGTTAAGCATGTCTTTGGAGTAAGGAGGAGCAGTAGGGAGCACAGCTTCCCTTTCTCTGCCTTGGGAAGCATCTCTGCATCCCCACCACCACCCTACCTCAGCTGGTGTGGTAAGAGTTCCTGCTTCTGTTTCAATCCTCTTTAACCACTGGTTGGAAGCTGAGCATTTCCAGATTTTGGGGACTTTTAAGTTTCGTTAATTCTACTGACTTTTACATACTTGCATTTTAACCGTAATTTCAAATGTCTTGATGTTCAAAAGTTCGTTTGTTTTTAAATAAACTATAATGGTCTACTTAAGTTGTTTTGAAGCTATTTACATTACAGCCCATTCTCCTTACGTGATTTTTTTTCTGCCAGGGAATTTGTGTAGATTATGCATACTGTACACACACAAAGCACACAATACCGATACTAACAAATAAATGTACTAATCTCATAAAGATTTTTTTAAATACTAAATTAAGTGGCAGACAATGGATTATGCTCTTGGAAACGAATCACTATTTTTCATTGACTACCCTTAGAGTAAGAGAAATGTCTTTAGTGGAGGGAAAAAAATCAATGTTTCATTACTCGAAAACCTTGCTGTGATGAGAATATTTTTTGGCTCTTGACACATCATTTAGCTTATTTAACAATTGTAAAATTCATTGGCTTGCCCTGTGCTCACATGGAGATAATCTTAAATGGAAAGTGTTGGTGTCTAGAAAAACAGAATAATTTAACATTTGTCTTCTAAGATCATATATAGAAAAGCAATACGTAAATATAAAAGTAGAAAATAAAATTGATATTAAACAACTAAGCATCAGTTTGTCATACCCTTATGCACACTGAGTAGTACATTACTCCCTAAGTAGTCCCATTGACTTCAGCAGGATTGCTCATGAAGTAAGATTTCTGTGCAAATGAGGGTACCACAAGCTTGCTCTAAAATTAAACATAATTATCTAGATTTTAATTAGGGTTGGTCAAAACATTTCCACAAAACTTTTTTTTGGTGAAAATTTGTTTTTTCTAATAAACTTTCGTGGAAAACTTTCCATGGAAAATTTTTGTTTTGATCATAATTTTCTTTTTTTTTAAATAAACTTTAAACCAGGAAAATATCTGAATTTTTAAAAATAAAACTGCATTTTTAAAATTTTTTATTAATTTTCCAGCCACCTATAATTTTAATTTAGTATATTTAATTAATATGTTGTGTGTGGACAGCGCAATCATTTACATTTTATTTCTAGTAAAATACTGTCAATACTATGTAAATAAGTTTTTACCTATAAGCCATATTTACAAGTTTTCTTCCCCTTTATTACATAAACAAAATACAAACATTTATTTCCCTTTGAAGTTGCTTTATCATTTCCATTTATTGTATGTCCCTGTGTAAGGCAGAAAGTGTTTAAAGTAGAGCTGGTCAAAAATTTTACTTTCCAAGGAAAGTGTCAATGTAACAAAATTTTATTTTGAAAGACAATTTGAAAAGAAGCATTTCAATAATGTTGAAACATTGTTTTTACATTTTCAGAATGGAATGGATTGATTTTTTTTTTCATAGACTTTTGTTTTCCAGGACATTTTGAAATTCCCTGTTTTCATTCTCATTCAAAACAAAATCAAATTTCAAAACTGTAGAATTCAAGGGTAGAAAGACAGAAATAATCCTTTAAGACTGAGTTGCCAGACGTTGAGAGAGAAACTGGCAGCTATGGCTTGTTAGGCTGTTGGGAGGTAGAACTGGGAGTTGTTCTAACCCTGGGGGAAGTAATACAAAGGAAGCAGATACAAAGGCGGCGGTAGAGAGAAGTAAAAAGAAAAGGAGTACTAGTGGCACCTTAGAGACTAACCAATTTATTTGAGCATAAGCTTTCGTGAGCTACAGCTCACTTCATCGGATACATTCAGTGGAAAATACCACTGTAGAGAGAAGTGAGCTTCATGAGAGAAAGCAGCTGCTTTTTTGTCTTCTCGTCCTCCAGACAGGCCTGAACCAGATCCTGACTACGGGAAAGGAGAATTTGAGGGATTATTTGTCTGTCTCATACTGATGATGTCATGGTATCCTTACAATGAGGACACCCCTCTTGGGAAGGGAACCCCAATGATTCGGTAGAGGTAGGTTATAGTAGTGGGGGATTACTGGGAGAACCACACTGTGTGCCAGGTGTGAAGGTTGCGGACCTATCGACATCTAGATAGACTTAGGTCTATATAGATGTCCCAAGAAGGAGCTGATGGTTGTGATATGTGTAGGTACCAATGACATAGGGAAAGGTAGGAGAGAGTTCCTGGAGGCCAAATGTAGCCTGCTAGGTAAGAGATTACAGTCCAGCACCCCATGATAGCATTCTCTGAAATGCTTCTAGTTCCAAGCATGGGGCCAGTTAGGTAGAACAGCAGGGTCTTAATGCATGGATGAGATGATGGTGCTGGGAGGAGGGATTTAGGTTTATTAGGAACTGGGGAACATTTTGGGAAAGGAGCAACCTATACATGAAGGAGGGTGTCCACTTAAACCAAAATGGAATCAGATTTCAGGCATGTAAAATTAAAAAGGTCATAGAGGAGTTTTTTAAACTAAGGGCTGGGGGAAAGCTGACAGGTGCACACTTCAAACAGAGGCATTGCTTAGGGGAGAATTTATTAAAGGGGATACTCTATATCCTACTAAAGAAGAGAAGATAGAAGTTGATAAAGTACAGGTAGGAACTGAAGAGAAACAGTCAAACAAAAAAGTCCCATTCAATTTCATCAGATGAAGGCAGACAACTAACTATTGACAAAATTTATAAATGCTTGTACAGACATGCAAGAAGTCTAAATACTAAGATGTGTGAACTTGACTTCCATACAAAGAGAGACCAAAAAAACGACAAGGATGGTCAGCTTAGAAAGCAGACGACAAAAAAGGGATATAATAGAGGTTTATAAAATCACGAACCATGTGGAGAAAGTGAATAGGGAAGTTTAATTTACCCCTTCACATAACACAAGAACTAACTGTCACCCAATGAAATTAATAGGCAGCAGGTTTAAAACAAACATAAGGAAGTACTTCTTCACAAGATTCACAACCAATCTGTAGAACTTATTGCCAGGGATGTTGTGAAGGCCAGAAATATAACGGGGTTCAAAACAGACCTGGATAAATTCAGAGAAAATAGGTCCATCAATGGTTATTAGCCAAGATGGTATGGGATGTAACGCCCAAGCTCCAGAGATGGTTGGCAATCACATTCTAGAGGGTAATTTTGTTTGGTAGGTAATGACTCTCATTCTGCTTTGGGAGTGTATTTATAGGCACTAAATTCTTTCTTTATATAAGCTTTGCTTCCCAAATGTAGCATGTACTCACTTTTACCTGCACTGTTTCAAAATGAATTTAATATCCTGCCCAGAGAGAGAAGACCATATTCTTGTCTAGAAAAAGTCTTCTGCAGCATAGCATGCAGCTGGATGGGGAGCCAAGACTGTGGCAATTTTGTAAAAGTTTATGGGACATGCAGAGCTGTGACTCTTTCAACACATTGCAATAAGAAATGGCTGTAACTACCCAGTGAACTATCATTTACTGTTTGTTCCCATTGCATGTGAGATGGGATTTAATGTTAAATGTTCCAAACTAAGCATTTTATTTGCCAAAGATAATAAATTTGTAAGCCTTGATTTTTCCTGGGTCTGGATCCTGAAATTGACTCTGCACGGGCAGACCCCAATGCCTGAGTGGAGCCCATGCAGATCTACTTGCAGTAAGTGTATAATGGTGACTATGGTGTAAGAGACTATGACATATTAGTGCAATCCAGACTATTCAGAGGCTGTGTCACTGCCTGCCCTGCAAACTTAGGTGCCTCACAATGCATTACTGCTGTAACTCCTAACCTGGGCCCCTCACAAACAGCCAAACAGTATGAAGGTCACACCCCAAGTGTCTGTGTATAGTTGCAGCCTGCCAGCATCCTCCAGTCACACTCTGGCTCCCACCAGTCTTCAATACCACTTGCAGGGTGACCCCAACACACTCCCAGATTTTCCTCTAAAATCATGCTCTGCACTCTTCAGCCCTCTCCTGGACAGCCCAGTCATTATAGGTCTATTGCCCCATAAGGGGTCAGTATACAACAGTTTGCTATCTTAATAGGAGTTACCAAACAATTCCGTTCAAACACAACACTGGATTAGTTTTTTTTAAAGAATAAAACAGGTTTATTTAATTACAAAAGGAGAAGTTTTAAGCGAGTACTAGTGTAAGGCATTATAGTCAGAAATGTTACAAGAGAAATAAAGATAAAACACTTTCTAGTAGCTAAAACATAACAAGCTAGACTTGGTTCAAGGTGAAATCCTTACCACATGTTCCCAGCAACAGGGCTAACCAAATTCTCAGGCGAGATCCCCTCCCAAAGTCCAAACGCTGATTCCTTTGTCTTCTCAGGAGAGAGAGAGAAAAAACACTTGGGGTGTTTTGTCCCTCCCCTTCATAGTTCAATCACCCACTGAAATGCATTTTCCTGAGGGTTACCTCTAGATAAAGTTCCTATCAGCTGTGAGGATGGAGACATGGGGTCACATGGTGAAAGAGGTTCCATGTTGTTCGTTCTTAAAATGCAAACTGATCTGTTCCTGCCCCGCTTAGCTGCCAAAGAATGGCCACTTGACAGGTGATTGACAATCAATAATGATAACACCTGGTAAGAGGTGTCAGCTTGTCCTTTGTCTTTGAGAAACTGGTTTACCCACGCCCCAGATTTTTCTGGTAAACACATTTCATTAGTAACTTCTACTTATGTTCATAACTTTACATATAGTGTTGCTAAATGCATTTCACCATGATATTGACCAGTGAGTTTAGTTTTCAAATAATACCTCACAAGGCACATTTTGTACAATGTTTATTACAATTGTGTGTAGGGTATACATATAGAGGGTACATGCGATCACAGAGACTATGTGGTAAAAAGCCAAATTATTACTGGCCAGAGTTTGCCTAGTAAGGAACTGGCTGAAGAGATCTTTGAGCCATTATCAATTCTCTTTGAGAAGTTGTGGAAGACAGGAGAGATCCCAGAGGACTAGAAAAGGGCAATTAAAGAATCTATCTATGAGAAAGGGAATAAAGATAACCCGGGGAAATTATAGACTAGTCAGCTTAATTTCAGTAACTGAAAAAATAATGGAGAAAATAATCAATCACCTAGAAGATCATAAGGTGATAAATAACAGTCAACATGGATTTGTCTTGAACAAATCATATCAAACAAATCTAATATCCTTCTTCGACAGAGTAACAAAGCTTGTGGATGGGGGAAAGCCATAGATGTGATATATCTCAAAGTTAGTAAGGCTTTTGATACTGTCTCACGCAATGTTCTGATAAGCAAAGTAGGGAAACATAAGCTAGACCAACCTACTACAAGGTGGGTGCAAGACTAATTGGAAAATATACTAAAAGTAATTATCAATGGTTCACAGTCAAGCTGGAAGGGCATATCAAGTGAGGTCCTGCAGGGATGTGCCCTGGGTCCAGTTCTATTCAACATCTTCATAAATAATTTAGATAATGGCATTGAGAGTATATTTGTAAAGTTTGTGGATGATATCAAGCTGGAAGGGGTTGCAAACACTTTAGAGGACAGGATTAGAATTAAAACTGATCCTGACAAACTGGAGAAATGGTCTGAAATAAATAAGATGAAATTAAATAAAGACAAACACAGAGTAATACACTTAAGAAAGAATAATGGAAAATGATGGCCTAGGAAGGAGCACTGCAGAAGAGGATTGAGGGTAATAGTGGATTACAAACTAAATATAAGTCAATAATGTAACACTTTGTTGAAAAAAAACCCAAACGTCTTTCTGGGATGTATTAGCAGGAGTGTTGTAAGCAAGACGTGAGAAGTAATTCTTCCACTCTGCTCAGTACTAATAGGGTCTCAACTGGAGTATTGTGTCCTGTCCTGGTCGCCACACTTCAGGAAAGATGTGGACAAATCGGAGAAAGTCCAGTGGAGAGCAACAAAAACAATTAAAGGTCTAGAAAATGTGACCTATGAGGGAAGATTGAAAAAAAATTAGCTTGGGGTAGTCTGGAGAAGAGAAGACTGAGGGAGGACATGACGGTTTTCAAGTATGTAAAATGTTGTAAAGAGGAAGGTGGTGATTAAATTGTTTTTCTTGTCCACTGAGGACAGAGCGAGAAATGATGGGCTTAAATTGCAGCTATGGAGATTTAGGTTAGACATTAGGAAAAACTTCCTAACTGTCAGGGTAGTTAAGCACTGGAACAAATATTCTAGGGAGATTGTCTAACCTTTTCTTAAAAACCTCTATTGACAGAGATTCCACAAACACCTGTAGGAGTAGATAATATCTAGTCCTGCCTCAGTGCAGGGGACCACACTAGACGATGAACTGTCAAGGTCCCTTTCAGTCCTTCATTTTTATGATTCTTGTTCTTATTCTAACATCAGTAACTGGGATGGGCATTAACTCATACACAATTAAGCCAGCTGTACATTTATGTCACAGGCAAAATGAAATCTTTGTCTACAAAATGGCCTTTCAGCTTGAAAACACTAGAGGGGAAAATCTGATAGCTATAGTTTTAAACAACATATTTGATCACATCTAAAAATAACATTTACATAAGTCTCCTTGCCTGGGTCTCCACAAGTGACTTCAACTTCCTTGCTCAGCTCTATTAAAATTTGCAAACACAGTGGAATTTTAGCAGATTTTGTTTCCTAAAAAATGTATGTGTAGTTCAACCTTAGATTCAACAGTAAGGACAAATTTATTTTCTCCTCTGGCCTAAATAAAATGCATGGGATGCAAACTCTCCACCAGCAGTTGATGGATACTGTATACACTTTTTAATTTTTTTAATTCCTTTTGATAACTAAATAATATTAACTCTGTATTTGTGCAAAATCCTGTGCTCTACCTCAGCAAACACCTGGAGTAATTTACTCATCTGGGGCAATAGTGGAAAGTGTTTAAAGGGCAACCAGTGTGATAAAATATGTCTGGTATTGTCTGTTTTATTACTCCTTTAGCCATGGCAGGCACCTCTCTGCAAAAGTATGCAAACGCCCTAACCCCCGAATTTCCATATCTAAATTGACAAGTCAGGTAGTTATGTAGTTAAATCATTTAAACACACAAATGCTCCATGCAGGAGCAAGTGTGAGTGTTTCTGGAATGTCTTAATGCATCCATATTTTGGCAGATACAATTGTCTTGCCAGATGGTAGAAATCTGGCCCAGAGTGGTGTGCACAGGGTACTTCTGCTATTGCAGGAGAGTGATAATTGCATGATATGAGGAGTTTTCTCTGTTGAATGAAAACTAATGACCATTGCCATACTGTTTCATACAAGAAAGGAAATGAAAATGAACCTAATCACAAACTAGTAAGTCTTACCGCTAGGCATACAAAATTTACCAGCAGTCAGTTTGCCTTCCTGCCATGTTTAAGTAGATCTGGAGTAAAAATCTGCTAGATGTGAAAGATTTGGTATCCACAGCCATACATGAACAGCATCATAAACACATTATGGGAAGGGGTTATCAGCGCTCAGTACAGGGAAGTAAATCCCATGCCCCAGCCCTTTACTGGATACATTTTACTTCTCCTCCATAAACCAGCTCTGCTCTTCAAGCTGGTATGTGTGTACACATGCTGGAGGGAAAGGCAAGAGCTTGTCACCTCTCTGCTCTATGTAAAGCTACATGCCTCCAGGAGAGCTCAAGGGAGTAGTCCCAGCATTCCTTTCTCCATTTCTAACAGGTACTTGCATGAGGCGCAGAGGAGAAAGAGGGTCTTTCTGCTCTCCTGTGCACCCACATAAAGGCATGTGTGATGGGGTGTTCACCCTCCACTGGCCCCTCAAGGAGTTAAAGGGCCAAATAACTGCCTAGGCTGTACCTGGAGGAGAAGCCAGGGCACAATGAGGACTAATTAAAGAATGAAGCTCACCTGGACAGGAACAGGCAAGGCTTGTATAAAGTGAGGTAGCTGAGAGCAGAAAGAGGCTGTAGTCACTGTCTCTGAGGCTAGGAAGAAAAGGGAGCTTGGTATGAAGGGAAGTGCGTACCTGGAGGAAGGTGGAGAAGGAGCCTGATAGAAACCGCATAAGAAGCAGTAAAGTGGGGGACAATGCAGACCTTAACCATTAGTTGTAAGGTCCGTGGGCTGGAAGTTGGAGAAGGGGGTGGGCCTGGGTTCCCCTACCACCCACTGGAGAAGTGGCACCATAGACTGGCAGTGAATTTGAAGAGTGCCTGTGATGACTGGTACAGAGAGACTTTGGTACACAGAGCCCTGGAATGGGAAAACTACAATGAGGTGGCCAGAGGGCCAAGCCACAAAGAGGGAGTAGTCAAGTCCTGAGAGAGAGACCATGTGAGTACCTGCAGGAAGTGGCATCAAACTGGCAAAGCTAGTCCCTAGCTGTGGCCACAAGTAGTTACTCCCCAGCTGAGCACAGCACCCCATGAGAATATGTCAGAATGGGACCATAGATTTTGCCTATGCAGGCTCAGTCTCTGCCCACCTGCATGAAGGGGGAGGAAATCCTGGGCATGCACCTGCAGAGATGAGAGAAAAAAGACTGTGCCAGAAAGGGAGTAATTTGGTCTTATATCTGCTTCTACCTCTTTGTGTCTGAGGTCACGGAGAAAGTCTGTGCCGGGAAGATAACTCCAAGCCCCAGTTCTGTGACTAAGACTTCCCATTAGTACTTTAAAGATCTTTTTTTTTTCTTCCCTTCCTTAAAAGTAAATTTCAGACCACTGTAAATTTCAGCAAATTAGGATGTTACACCACACAGTACATCAGTCTGAAATTTAAGACCTTCATTTCTGAAACTGCTCTGAAAGAAAACTACTTTACTAGGAAGGAATGCTGTAATTTTTTTATCTAGACTGCATAACCCATCTTCCACATTGCAAATACTCCTGCTATAATGTGCTTCATTGTTCATTCTTCACTGCAGGCTCCAAGTCAGAATGTGCTATCCTCAGACCCAGTACTGTGAGAAGCTACCCTCACTGTGACACTAATGTGCATTTTGACTGTGTAAGGATTACATAACCAAACCCCTTGTTTTCAGAACCACCCATACACTTTCCGCAACAGATTTCAAAGACCTTGTGTCCCTCTGCATCTCATCCTGGCTTCTGCCATTCAGCTAGCACTTATTATTTATTTGTATTGTTATGGCACCTAGAAGTTCCAACCATAGACTGGGATCTCATTGTGCTAGGAAGTGTGCAAACACATCACAAAAAGATGGTCTGTGTCCCAAGGCGCTTATAATCCTAAACACATGCTTACCTTCTCTTTGCCTTTCTACATCCTGATGGATGTGTTACAGCCTTGCCCCTGCAGATCTTGTAAATTTTTTTTTCTGCTTAACCGTCTTATTTGAAATCTTGTATTTCCTTCCCTGACTCTACATCCTGGCTTCTCTTTCCTTGTGTGATTGCTATTGTTTTTAATTCTGTAAAACATTTCGGAGAAAGTTTTTGTGAAATGCACTATACAAAATACATTTGCTAATATACTGAATAATGGACTTTATTGAACCCTTCAGCACATTTCTAGCTTAGAGTTGTAACACAGCTTTCTTAAGGATTAAAAAAGTGCATCAGAAATTATTAGACTATAACTAGGAACATGCTTTGATATAAGAACAGTTAACTGAGATACAATGAGACTAACATGATCAATAGTTTGCAAGTTTAAAAACAAGGGTACATTATTTATTCTAAATATAATATTGTAGGTCTAGTATAAAGAAGCTTCCAACAATTAATTTGTTGATCATTATTAGTCAGCATCGGGAGCTGCCAGCTGCATTTGGAATTAACTGCCCGCTGTATAATGAGTTATCAGAAAGCCCAGCTGACATGGAGATACAACACCCCACCCTTGATTATACTGATTAGTGTAAAAAAGCAAATCCTCATGAGTGTGGGAGGGCATTCTCTGGTAATAAGCAGCCTAATGATATCTAAAGAGTTATTATAATACACATCCATGATGCGCTTACTAATGTCTCTTGTGATAACACACTGGATCCCAAGAATAAAACCTGTTATGGTGGTGAAAGGACCAGCAATAGGTGCCAAGGGAGATTAAAAAAGAAAGAGAGATGGGCAATATGTTGGAAGTACAGACTTCCTACCCCGAATATGAATCAAAACATATTACCTGTTTCAGAGCCCATTACTTACCTGCAAAAATTCAAAGCAGGATTTTAAGATACAAATGATGCAACCTCCTTGGAAATACTATTTTTGCCCATATCACTAGACGGAGATTAGCATTGCAAGAAAGTCATTCACTTTGTTTACATTGTCTCAAGTAGTCCCCTGCATTTGCAAACAGTTTGTAGCTATTTTAGGTTTTTTAAGGCAAATGTAATTTGCAGACCATGTCCTTTCTGCAGCTTCCCACTTCATAAATATTACAGGTATTTTTTTAAAACGAACTTTTGGGGGCAAGATATTATGCTGCATCTCTTTCAACATATGTTGCTGTTTTTACAGCTCTCTCTCAAAGCAGCCCAGATGTTAAATACACCACCTGGAGATTGAGCAATAACTTGTTGATTCTGTAATATTAAATTCAGTAAATTGTTCATTGAGTTCTCCCTGATTACAGTCCACTTAAACTCCCTCATGTCATTAACTAACATTTGGCATATAGTATCTGTTCAGCATTTGTCCTGTTTGCTTGTAAATTTGGCATTATGTCAGATAATCTCTTATTTTTGCTAATGTATTTACAATATTAAAAGTGTTTTCATTACTGTTTTCTGAGCCTTCAGCATTAACATTAGTAGCGTCTTCACTATTTACATTCTCTTCATTCTGAGATAATTTCTTTGTCATCTAAATATGTACCACTGCCCTTCAGTTCTGACAAATTACTCCCTATTTCCAAGCAAAGCATTATGCATTCTAGGATGAAGATGATGTAGGGAAAATTGCTGCACAAGAGTCAGAATGAAGAGATTTTTGGTCTGGCCAGTGGCTGTGACTCAGATTCCACAGGTTCTTAAACAAATTAGACAAGCATATTTCAGACTTGAGGCATGATGCTGATCCTAGCACTTCTTCAAAATGAGAGCATGGAAACATTTGGAATCCTTTTAAGGATTACAGTGTGCAGACACCTACACTTCCTTGGATGTGTTCGTATCCCAGTTCCAATTTTTATATTTGTATTTTATAATACGTGTGGAGTTAAACTAGCATGATGGTACGAAATGACAAAAAGAGTGCCCTAGTTAGGCATCCCAGGGTTCTTACATTTTATTTGATTGGGGTGAATTAAGTTCTTTAAACAAATGGTACCTTTTGGTTGCATTATCAGGCAGCAGGAATTTGGCAGCGATAAGTCTTTCAAGCTGCAAAGTGAAATTTTCTTTCTGAGTAACAAATCTGAAGTGTCAGTGGAAGAGGTTTTAGAATAAACTGATAAACTAAACAGTAATATGTCACCAGGACCAGATGGTATTCACTCAAGAGTTCTGAAGGAACTCAAATATGAAAATGCAGAACTACTAACTGTGGTATGTAACCTATCACTGAAATCAGCTTCTGAACCAGATGAAAGCTACTGTAAATTTTTTAAAAGGGTTCCAGAGGAGATCCTGGTTCACTGGTCTATAATTGCCTAACTTCAGTACTAAGAAAATTGGTTGAAACCATAATAAAGAACAGAACTATCAGACACATAGAGAAACGTGATTTGTTGGGGAAGAGTCAATGTTGTTTTGGTAAAGGGAAGTCATGCTTCACCAATCTATTAGAAAACTCTGAGGGAGTTATCAAGCATGCGGATAAGGATGATCCAGTTGATATAGTGTAGTTGGACATTCAGAAAGTCTATGACAAGGTCCCTCACTAAAGAATCTTAAGCAAAGTAAGTAGCCATGGGATAAGACGCAAGGTCCTCTCATGGATCAATAACTGGTTGAAAGATTGGAAGCAAAGTGTAGGAATAAATGCTTAATTTTCACAATGGAGAGAGGAGAACCTACTGTTCATCTCAGCGACCTGTGCTGTTCAACATATTCATTAATGATCTGAAAAAGGGATGAACCGTGAAGGGGGGGAAAGCCTGCAGACAATACAAAATCACTCAAGATAGTTAAGTCCAAAGAAGACTGCAAAGAGTTCCAAAGGGATTTCACAAAACAGGGTGATTGGGCAACAATTGGCAGGTGAAACTCAATGTTGATAAGTTACGCATTGCAGAGGACTACGTTCCTTGGCTACAGGTCATCAAAGCCAAAGGATGGAGAGAATCAATTAAAGTTAAAGGGAATGACTGAATGAGGGAGGCAACCTACTGACAGAGGATGTGGAATAAGCTAATGTACTCAATGCTTTTTTTTGCCTCTGTCTTCATGAACAAGGTCAGCTCCCAGACTACTGCACTGGGCAGCACAGCATGGGGAGGAAGTGACCAGCCCTCTGTGGAGAAAGAAGTGGTTCGGGACTATTTAGAAAAGCTGAACGAGCACAAGTCCATGGGGCTGGATGTGCTGCATCTGAGAGTGCTAAAGGAGTTGGCGGATGTGATTGCAGAGCCATTGGCCATTATCTTTGAAAACTCATGGTGATTGGCGGAGGTCCCAGAAAAAGGCTAATGTAGTGCCATCTTTAAAAAAGGGAAGAAGGAGGATCCTGGGAACTACAGACCAGTCAGCCTGACCTCAGTGCCTGGAAAAATCATGGAGCAGGTCCTCAAGGAATCAATTCTGAAGCACTTAGAGGAGAGGAAAGTGATCAGGAACAGTCAGCATGGATTCACCAAAGGCAAATCATGCCTGACTAATCTAATTGCCTTCTATGATGAGATAACTGGCTCTGGATGAGGGGAAAGCAGTGGACATGTTATTCCTTGACTTTAGCAAAGCTTTTTACAGGGTCTCCCAAAGTATTCTTGCCAGCAAGTTAAAGAAGTATGGGCTAGACGAATGGACTATAAGGTGTTTAGAAAGCTGCCTAGATTGTTGGGCTCAACGGATAGTGATCAATGGCTCCATGTCTAGCTGGCAGCTGGTATCAAGTGGAGTGCTCCAAGGATCGATCCTGGGGCTGGTTTTGTTCAATATCTTCATTAAATGATCTGGAGGATGGCATGGATTGCTCCCTCAGCAAGTCTGCAGATCACACTAAACTGGGAGGAGAGGTAGATACGCTGGAGGGTAGGGATAGGATACAGAGGGCCCTAGACAAATTAGAGGATTGGGCCAAAAAATATCTGATGAGGTTCAACAAGGACAAGTGCAGAGTCCTGCACTTAGGATGGAAGAATCCCATGCACCGCTACAGACTAGGGACTGAATGGCTAGGCAGCAGTTCTGCAGAAAAGGACCTAGGGATTACAATGGACGAGAAGCTGGATATGAGTCAACAGTGTGCCCTTGTTGCCAAGAAGGCCAATGGCATTCTGTGATGTATACGTAGGGGCATTGCCAGCAGATAGAGGGACGTGATCGTTCCCCTCTATTCGACATTGGTGAGGCCTCATCTGGAGTACTGTGTCCAGTTTTGGGCCCCACACTACAAGAAGGATGTGAAAAAACTGGAAAACGTCCAGCGGAGAGAAACAAAAATGATTAGGGGACTGGAACACATGACTTATGAGGAGAGGCTGAGGGAACTGGGATTGTTTAGTCTGCAGAAGAGAAGAATGAGGGGGGATTTGATAGCTGCTTTCAACTGCCTGAAAGGGGGTTCCAAAGAGGATGGATCTAGACTGTTCTCAGTGGTAGCAGATGACCGAACGAGAAGTAATGGTCTCAAGTTGCGTGGGGGAGGTTTAGGTTGGATATTAGGAAAAACTTTTTCACTAGGAGGGTGGTGAAGCACTGGAATGCATTACCTAGGGAGGTGGTGGAATCTCCTTCCTTTGAAGTTTTTAAGGTCAGGCTTAACAAAGCCCTGGCTGGGATGATTTAGTTGGGGATTGGTCCTGCTTTGAGCAGGGGATTGGACTAGATGACCTCCTGAGGTCCCTTCCAACCCTGATATTCTATGATTCTATGAATGGAGAAGAGTGGCATGAAGGAATTGTCTTTTGGGAAGTGGATCTGGTCTAAAGGGCCCATTTAGTATGGAATTGGAAAAGGGTGGAGATGGTAATCTTTAATGTGGGATAGGCAAGTCTATTTATCTCTAGGTACATGCTCAAATCCTCCAGCATACTGGTAACCCAGAGAAAGCCACAGCTTGGAGCTTTACTGTGGAAAGTTCAGAGAACAGACCCCAGACCCACAGAAGAATTGTGCTAGTTCCACTCCCTTATAGGTCTTTTGTGCACCTTCTGCATGCTATAATTTTTGGTCCTTAACAAATTAGTAGACAAATACCAAATCTGACAAATTTCTCAACCTATCTGCCCTAAGAAACTATCAATGCCATGTATCTCATCTTGGTATTCTATAAAGAAAGACCCAAGAAAATTCTCTTCCAACTTTTCTATAGCCTCTATGAGGAAAAAGCTTTCTTTTAATTCATTGACCCCTTTAAAGTCTGACTTCATGGTACCGCCTGAAATTCTCATATTAAAAGATTGTGCATATCTCAGAAATGTACTGTAATGTTATTAGCTTGATTCTTGAACCAGAGCAAGTTATCTAGCATCTAGTTTGATTAGTCAGCAATACAGAATGCTATTTGTGAAAAAGATCTTGCAAAGAGTATTCATTTTTTAAAAAGTCTCTCTATTCTACAAGATTAAAAAATATAATCAATTAACTGAAAGTATCTTTAGGGCTATGCAGAACTGGGATATCTTGCAGTTTAAATGTTCTTGCCATATTAAAGCACTCTACAATAGCCATGATATTTCCAATCATTTGTCAAGTGTTAAGAATGTCTCAGAAGCCACTAGAATCCAGTGGATACTTACTGACTCCTGTTGTGTGACAGATTAGCCTTTGAAATCCTGAGCCAGGACAGGAGACAGGGACCAGGAAATAAATTTCTCTTACCAGTGCTCCTGGGTGACTCAGCCTTATGATAGAAACCAAATACATGTTTCTTCCCCACTAAAAATAAACTTTGTTCCTTGAGATTTATCTCAATAAATTTTGTCAGCTTTAATGGTGACTACTTTTTAACAAATTATGTGATATAGATGTTTAAACTGAGGACCTAATTTCAAAGTCCATAGGAAGAAAATTAAAAGTAATTAAGATTATCTACAGATATTGGTTTTAGCATCCCAGTTACTTCTAATATGGTATTCTGATATCTTCTTTATTAATTAGTCTTGATGTACGCAGGCAGTATATTTGTTTTCAAAAGTAGCAGCTCATTTGATGATACAGCTTCAGTGAGAGTGCTGATTTTGCTCTTGTTTAAAATGTGGTTCTTGATTGAGAAGAAAGGTGATCATATTGTCAGTCAAAAAATGTGGGCTATATACAGAACATATGAGGCTGAGTTAGGCGTGCACACACACACACACACACACACACACACAGAGACACATCATCAATTTAAATTCCCTTAGCTGCATTTACTCTTTCTTAGCTGTGTCCCCCGGGGCCCACAGTTAGGAGTATGGGTGGGTGGGGAGTGAGAATTGCTGCATGCACTAGCATTCTGCACTGTAACTCCCGTGTGGACACTGTTGGTGCGAACTGAAAGGTGCCTTGTTCATGTTAACGTAGTACCCTTTCAACCGGGACTTAACACAAACTAGGCCCCTTTTGGCTCGCACCAGCAGCATCCACATGGGGGAGTTACAGTTCAGCACACTAGTGCATGCTGCAAATTACAGCTGTATAATCCAAACTGCAGCGCCATGCAGATAAAACATCAGGCTCACTTAATCCCTGATCCTGCAATGAGTCCTAGCAGGGCCTCTGCCTGCCTGAAGCCCCATTGACTTCAACGTGTCTCTGTGTAGATGTATGGGTTTGCTCTCGCTGAATTGCTTCAGGACTGTGGTCTTAGACTCTCCCACTTATGAATGTGTACCTTAAAAACTCATCCTCCTTCTGAATATGACTACCCGGACTCTAACAGAGCAAAGGAAATGTAAGGTGGTGTAACTCCCATGCCAAGGGCTAGAAGCGTGTAGCAAGCAACTAACCAATGAGTATAAGATGATGTAAATTAAGGTAGGAAGTGGTCTACTCTAACTTAGGCTTTACATGAGTGAGTAGGAGTAAGTATTTGAGCATGCAGAAAGTATTCCATAAAAACATCTTGTCCAAGGAAAATGGCTTTTTTGATTAAACAGAAACTTTTGCAAAAAAAAATTTCCATTTTCATGCAATTCCTGAGAACACAGACACTGATCGTTTCAGTTTTGGGTTGCTGAACACTTTTTACTTTTTGGTTGCCAAAAACCATACTCTTTTTCAATTTTTATGAAAACCAGTATTTTAAAGAAATTTTTTGGCAAACTTAAAAAAAATGGTAGGGTTCTTTTTTTTTTTGGGGGGGGGGGGGGGGGCGGAATATTGTTTCCCTATAGTTCTAGTTAGTAGATCTGTTTCCAGATTAAAGTATGTCTACACAAAGTTCATTGGTTAACTAAATCAGTTTTAAAACACTTTTTAGTTAAACTCGTTCAAGTCTGTATGAAGAAAAGAACAAATTAGTGCTAGCAATTCTAACCATCGTCGTCTTTCGCTTCAGAATTTGGCCCACTTTGTATAAGTTGAAGACAAGTGTATTACTAAGCAATTCATGAAATGATTAAATAGCTTAACAAAGAAACCTATATAGAGGTAGATGAACTAATTTAAATACTTTAAAGTTTTTAAAAAATTGTGTACGTATGGGGCTTATAGGTGTTTGATGCACTTCCTGGTTAGCCAGCAAAAGCCACATTAGCAAAGGGATCACAGAAGTGTAAATGCTACTTCCTTTGATAGATATGTGCTGACTTCCTTGAGACAAAGCTGCAAGTTATGCATGCTGTAGGACATGGAATAACCTCAGGGCTCAAAGTACTGTGCAATCACTGCCGCATCTCTGTGTACTGTTCAGAACTGAAGAATTGGCAATCCTTGTGTAGCCTTATACTGCTTTCCCAGAATTCTGTGCTGGAGGTAGGTTAACACTCTGTTCTTATCAACTGAGCAGTATGAACTATAATTGCTCTTTTGTATTTAATCTCCTTTTGTTTATCCAGCAGTAATAGTAGTAGAGAAGGCGGGAGAGGACCATTTCAGGAGGTTGGCTAATAATAGTTATCAGCTGATCTGAGTGAGGGGGAAAATACTGCACAGGAATTTCTCAGTGACTTCCCTGCAAATACGCAAATCTCTCTACTCTGGCTACTTGTGCCGTGGATTGTTTCCTGCAGTCAGAATTTTCAAGCTGCTTCCCAGCACAAAGATGCCATGTGAGCATCACACTCCCTGCTGCTGAGTCAGGACAACTCCAGAATTTACCAGAAAGCAGAGAAAACCCAACACAAAAGAAACAGGGAAATGAAACTGCTAAAAAGGGGAAATGGTTGTTTTTAAGATTTTAAATAACCCTCTGGATTAATCCTTCAGGCACTACCCTGCTCTTACTGAAGTCAATAGGACTCTTCTTGTCACTGACTTCACAGAGGATCGGATATGGCTTTTGTCTCTTCCTTCCCTCCCCTCAGGCCTTGAAGACAATAACACTACCAAATTAAAAGTCAAATTATTCAAACAAGGCTGGCTTCAATTGAGAGACTGATTCCTGAACAATTTTAAAAATCAGGCCATTCTCATTTATGGGCCTAAATAACCTAATCTCAAATTTTAAAAAAAATTGGCTTTTGGAGTTTGTCTGTTTTTAACTGTGTGACTGTTTTCTGACAAACAGCAAATTTAAAAATTAACTATTCCTATAACTAATTCAGGGCTGTTTTATACCATTTTTATTTTTCAGATAATTTCCTTAGGTTAAATGATATACAAATTAAGAAAATAATGGCTACAATCCCATTTTTCCATTGTATATTCTCTTATCAGACCAAATATTCGTTAAAGTCTAGAATACAAGTTAACCTGCTCAGTCAGTCAGATTTGCAGCTCTTGCTTCATGCTATAAGTAGTGTTCTATATTGTGAGCACAAAAGCTACCTCTAGTGGTGACAGAGTTGGTTTCCTTGTTACGTTACCCAAGTACTGCATTCTACAGGAAGAACTAAGCCATCCCTGCCTAGACAAACGATAACTATGGCCCATACTGAGGATCTATTGAAATTCTTGCAATAAAGACTAGTGGATTGTTAACTTTTTAGTATACAAAATAACCTTTTTTCTTCTTATGTAAACTATAGTAGAGGTGTGGAACTGCGGTCTCTAGATTCAAGTATATTGGAGGGGATCGAATGTATTCATATTGACAAGACAAGCTGTCACTTAGTCACATGATGTGGCTTTGATGTCCACATTAACTGTAAAAAGAAAAGGAGTACTTGTGGCACCTTAGAGACTAACAAATTAATATTTGAGCATAAGCTTCCATGAGCTACAGCTCACTTCATCGGGTGCATACTAAATTGGTTAGTCTCTAAGGTGCCACAAGTACTCCTTTTCTTTTTGTGAATACAGACTAACACGGCTGCTACTCTGAAACCACATTAACTGTATGAACCTAATGGGAAATGGGTAGGTTCAGAATAACAGGTTGAAGCTTCAGAACTCAGTCCTGGAACAGGAACTGTGATATTTTTATGCTAGATGCAGACAAGGTCTTGAATAATTTAATTAGTATGGGAGACAACGGATAAACTCTGGTATTTTATAGTTTCTTTTCAAAAGAAAAAGTAGAGCAGGTTGGTAAGAGTTTCACATTAAAATCATTCATGAGATAAAGGATTGCCTTGTGGCTAAAATATTGGACTGGAGTTCAGGAGATTTGGGTTGAATTCCTAGATCTATCACAATTTTCTTGTAACCTTTGGCAAGTCATTTAATTACTTGGTGCCTCAGATTCCCATCTGTAAAATGGGGATAATATTCCTTTTTAATACCATTTTCTGTCTTGTATGTTTACATCATAAGCTCTACAGAGCAAGGATTCTGTCTGACTGGGACCTCTACATGCTGCTGTAATACAAACATTAAATAATATATATATATATATATATATATATATATATATATGTGACTTGCCAGTACAGAGGGTCAGGGATGGCCGGTTGGACACACTCCCCACCCCGCCACCCCAAGTATATCTGTCACCCATTACCACAAATTTTGTTAAGAAGCAACAAAAGCCTCTGATCCAAAGATACAAAACGAATGCCTTTGTATACCCTGTTGCAGTTTAGGGTGAATTCTTAGTAGAAAGTTATACCCCCAGAGAGGGGTTTATGATAGAAAATCTGATGCATTCTTTATAACAGTGGCTCAAGTGACATTACTTTAGCAACAAGACATCAAGAGAGCTTTAGTTAAGTAACTTTGCAAGCAGCCGGGATTGTTCAGTTTGATCAAAGATGGGAGTTGCTAGTATTGGGACCCTTAGGCATTTCTAAGGCCTTCAAGACTTTGAAGTGCTTCAGCAAGAACATATTAACCTCTTTTTGGCAAAAGATTGTAAGGAGCAATCTGACATGACCATCTAATGTTCAAGATCAAAGAGTATTGACTGGAAATTTCCGTTGCCGTAGCTACATTACTCAACTCTGAGTTTACTATGATTCCTTTATTACAAGCATACGCTTAACAATTAAGAGTTGCTGTATTGACTATATGGTCTCTCTGTTCAACAAAGTTCTGTTTTCTACCAAACGTTCTTTTCAGCTTACATTATTTTCAGAATCACGAGTGATATTCAGAGAAATTAGAATGAGTTTCCCTTTAGGGGAAACTTTAATGATACTGCAGTGATAACTTGTTTCTTTCATATTTTTGATATCCTTGCAGTAATAGATTATTCACTAAGGCTTAAGAACATAAAAACTTCCATACTGAGTCTGACTAATGACCAGTTTAGCCCAGTGTCCTATCTTCTGACAGTGGCCAATGCCAGATGCTGCTGAGGGAATGGACAGAACAGGGCAAATATAGAGTGATCAGTCCTCTGTCATCCAGATCTAGTTTCTGGCTGCCCGAGACTTAGGGAGACCCACAATATGGGGTTGCATCCCTGACCATCTTGGCTAACAGCCATTGATGGACCTATCCTCTGAATTTATCCAATTCTTTTTTAATCCAGTTATTCTTGTGCCCTTCACTACATCCCCTGGCAATAAGTTCCACAGGTTGCTTTGCATGAAGAAGTACTTCCTTTTGTTTCTTTTTAAACCCGCTGCCTATTCATTTCATTGGGTGACCCCTGGATTTTTTTCAGATGGGGAGAACTGCATGCAGTATTCAAGGTGTGGGCATACAATGGATTTACAGAGTGGCATTCTGATGTTTACTATCTTATTATCTATCCCTTTTCTATTTGTTTCTAACAGTGTTAGCTTTTTTGACTGCTGCTGCACATTGAACAGGTGTTTCCAGAGTACTATCCATGATGACTCCAAGATCTTTCTTGAGAGGTATCAGCTAATTTAAACCCCATCATTTTGTATACATAGTTGGGATTATATTTTCCAATGTGCATTTCTTTGCACTTATCAACATTGAATTTCATCTGCCATTTTGTCACCCAGTCACCCAGTTTTGTGAGATCCCTTTGTAACTCTTCAGTCAGCTTTGGACTTAACTGTCTTGAGTAATTTTGTATCATCTGCACACGTTTTGTGACCTCACTGTTCACCCCGTTTTCCAGAACATCTATGAACATGTTGAACAGAACTAGTCTCAGTACAGATCCTTGCAGGATGCTGCTATTTACCTCTCTTCATTGTGAAAACTGAACATTTATTCCTACCTTTTGTTTTGTATCTTGTAACCACAGACTGATCCATGAGAGAATATCCCCTCTTATCCCATAACTGCTTACTTTGCTTACGGGCCTTTGGTGTGGGACTCCGTCAATGTCTTTCTGAAATTCCAAGTACACTGTATCAATTGGATTGTCCTTGTCCACATGATTGACACCCTCAGAGAATTCTAACAGATTGGTGACGAGCGATTTCCCTTTACAAAAGCCTTGTTGACTCGTCCCCAGTACATTTTCGTCTGTGTGTCTGATAATTCTGTTTTTTACTATGGTTTGAACCAGTTTGCCTAGTACTGAAGTTAGGCTTACTAGCCTGTAACTGCCAAGATCACCTCTGGAGCCTTTTTTAAAAATTGACATCACATTTGCTAACCACCAATCATCTGGTACAGTGGCTGAGTTAAGCAATAGCTTACATACCACAACAGTTCTGCAATTTCATATCTGAGTTCCTTCAGAACTCTTGAGCGAATACCATCTGGTCCTGGTGACTTATTACTGTTTAATTTATCAATTTGTTTCAAAAACTACTCTGACACCTCAGTCTGTGACAGTTTCTCAGATTTGTCACCTAAAAAGAATGGGTAAAATACATGAATGTTCTTTACATGCTCTGTAGTGAAGACTGATGCAAAGAATTCATTCAGTTTCTCTGTTTTGGCCTTGTTTTTTTCTTGGAGTGCTCCGTTAGCATCTCGATCGTCCAGTGGCCCCACTGATTGTTTGGCAGGGTTCCTGCTTCTGATGTACTTTAAAAAGATACTTGCCAGAAACAGAGCTGGTATCAGGATGAAGTGGTGTGAATAAGCAAATCGTGGTGACTTTATCAATGGTGGCATCCATCATATGTACATTTTTATGCCATTTCACAGATTTGGATCTTCCAGATTCTTACTATGTTGAAGGCTATTAAATTTCCTAAAGGGTAATTTTGGTATGACAGATATGGAGATGAGAGTGAAGGTGGGTGAAGTAATATCTTTTATTGGACCAACTTCTGTTGGCGAAGAGACAAACTTTTGAGCTCCACAGAGCTCCTCTTCACATCTGGGAAAGAGAGTGTCACAGATAAATACAAGGTGCAACAAAAGAAAAGCTGAGTGCACCAGAAGTCGATCCAATAAAAGATATTACCTCACCCACCGTCACTCCATCCTGTCCTGGGACAACAAACACTTCAAAAAGCAAATATGGTGATGACTAGATATGGGCAAATGTTTTGTTATTCAAACTGAAATTTTGTCCAGACCATGAACCAGATACCTAGTCAAGCTGATCTATACCAGTGGAGGATCTGGCCACAGGCTTTTGCAATGTATCCATTATTCCAAGACTGCAAGATATTTAAATAAAGAAATTGGCTAACAAGTTTGGATAAACAAACAGGAAGAGTCTTTCAGACAAACTATAGGAATAAAATGTTGGAAAAAATCTTTTTATTCCTTGCAATAACGTTACAGCAAAAATTATGCCAAGAGATCTGAATCTTGCTACATTCTCTTGGCACTAAGACTTACATTAAGCACATGAACAATGTAGTTGCCTGCTAGGAAACAAATGTACTCCACATGTTCTGAAACAAATAAATGTGAGAGATTCCTTTATTCTACAGCCAGGAATCTTAATCTCAATGATAAACAACGCAAAGTAAAAAAGAAATACATGTGCCTGAGAATGTCACGAATGCCTGTAATGCTAAGGTTCTTGTAGTTATAAAGCAACCTCAGTTTAACACTGAATACGAAGTACATAAAGTTAGGAGTAAGGGATAGTATAACTTGATATGATCCATAATCATGACATAGTTCCCACAAGCTTGTAAATTCAGTGGTTCTTTTCAGTGGTAACTAAAGCTACAAGATGAGACATGGTATTTCTACCCATATGTTATGTCTCAAATCTCATGTCAGTTGATTTGTTGTCTCAGATCAGGTCATGGATTTGCAGACATTACCAATGTTATGTCAAACAAAAAAAGGGTCATACAGAATGTTATGCAAATATAAAATTATGCATTCATAGAACTTTGATTAACATGGCTTTTCTGTGTTCATTCCGAAGCAAAAAAAAGTTTTGCAAGACTAAATGTGTGTCATGGGCATTCAATAATATTAGGATTCACAGGCTCAGTCTTGCTCTGACTGAAATCAGTGGCAAAACTGCCATAACACTATATAAACCAGATTCATCCCTGGTGTTGTTTGACTGAAGTAGATGGAGTTAGACCAAAGACAAATTTGCCTCATATCTTTAAATATTTTTTGTGTTGTACTTAATACTAATAGAATGGAGTGGGAATATTTGTACAAGACTCAGACTGGAACTCAAGGAAGCGTTAAGAGAAAGCTTTGGGGGGAAGAAGAATGTAGAAAGCAAGACACATAAACTGTTATATTTTTTTTTTTAGTTTTCTTCCTCCAGTGGAGATACAGTTGGTAAGACAGTCACCCTATGACAAATTGTTTAATAGCAATCTCTATTGCTTTTTAGTGTATTTCCGGTAAATAGCCTTGGCAGTTGATTAAAGGGCTCAGTTTTCCTTCATATTTACATCACAGCTGAAGCAACTTATTTTAAAATGTCCACCGTAGAGGCTATCATAATGTACAAATAAGAAGCAATGCCGCTTGCGAGCTTTTTTAAAAAAGAGGTTTACATTACAAAGTAAACAAAATTCTTTGTTTCACGTTCTCTCTCTTTCTTGTTCGTTCTCTCGGCATTTGCTTCTCAAAGAATTCCCACACTTAACATTAGCAATTCTGAGGAAGGCCCACATCTGGCATTAAGAAAGTATTTTTCTGGGAAGGTGCATGAGTGTTGGACTGCCCCCACTCCCTATTTTTTGTTTTGATAATAAAACAGCATCTCTCCCAGAATCACTCTGCTTTGATCTGACCTCTTAGCTCCTCAACCTCCTCTGCAACCTCCCTATTCTTGTCTCTCGTCTACCTAGCATCAGTGGGGCACCTTGTCCCCTTGACGTCTGTCTAAGCACACCTTGATCCCCTTCTTCTTTGAATTCCCTCCACAGCTGCAGGGAGCTCTGCTCTACTGTACTCTAGTCATCTCTTGTTTGTTGTTACTTTTTACTATTGGCTATCTAACAAAAGAAGAAGCACATGTCAAAATTATGTATTATTTAATGGATATAATCTGAAATTTATGAACATTGACTAGATTTGGTCTATGCTTTCCTGTTAGAAAAAGCAGAAACAGCTCTCCTTACTGCAACTGTATTTAGGACATGGTGTTTGCAGTATTAGCTTTTGAGCAGCTCTTGTTGCGTTCTTGAGACAGAAAGGACACAATGTTTTTTATACAGCATCTTCCTTATTAGAAAATGAAAGCGGAGAATGTCAATGTTCATTTAAAAAAAAAAAACCTAAAATGTGGCTCAGTCGTTTTTATTATGTGGAGATCACGCAAACCTGCAAAACTAATGATGTTTGTAATTATGATTGCATGCCAAAATGAATGTATATAAAAGTGTTTCAAAGTTATCTCACAAGTTAGCATCATTATGTGGTTTATCTTTCTCACATAAAAATGTTAAAGGGTTATACAAAAGGTTCACAGGGAAATGGCCCATTCTATTAATGTTATATTTCTTTCCCATTTTGAAACAGATAAAGTATTGTCTACATTTATATGTTGAAATGGGTGAGCTCAGAATTAAACGTGGCACAGGGTCCAGCTTTCCCCCTTCCTTGCAAATGAGCTCATTTCCCTATATCCCTTACCTAATTCAAACAGTGGGACTCTCGTTTTAAGAACACACCTAAAGATATGTCCCCTCGTTAAGGCCCGACTTCTGTGAATGATCTCACAATAGACCTGATCCTGCCTGTTACAGATATGGCAATATCCTGGACAAACCCTATGGAATTAAGTTTAAGTATTTTAGGAGTTTGTTATATTAAAAATGATTATGTACAATTGAGGGTTTGCATATATTTCCATGTAGGAGGGGGACCCCAGCCATCCAGGAAGTAAGTGCAGGGGGATTAGACAAATTCACCACCAGGAGAAAGGCTTGCATATACTGGCTCAAACTCGATTCTCCAGAGACCAACTGACAAAGAAAGGATTTTTGGATAAATAGCATGAGTGTAAACTGATTTGGTCTTCTTTCTCATCCAACAAATGAACAGGGCCTTCTGCTCAAAGAGGGCCCCAATCCTTCCTGGGAAGGATTGGAAGGACTTAGCCCAGGCTGTGGGCTTGTTCTGAGCTGAAGCTGTGATGAACTTATGACCACAGGAAAAACCCTTCTGTGGTCTTCAAGGACTAATCACCAACCAGAGGCCTTGCTGGAGTGAGGGAGTGATCTCTGGTAAGCTTGCTAGCACGTGTGTAGGCTCTTTTATTGTTTTCTCTGTAATGCTTTCACTTTAAGAATAAATGAGCTTGCTTAGAAAGAGCTGTGTGGTAACTTAACTGTGGCAATTACACTGTGTACCGTCTCTGAGGAAAGAAGCAAAGCAGGCCTACTTAGGCAGGCTGTCTTTTTCGGTGGGTATCATAGCACAGTCAGTGAGCTGTAAAGGCTGAAACAACCTGGTCAGGAGGGAGAGAGATGCATGTCTCCACCCAAGAGAGGTGACGGCTGAGGAGCCAGGAGCCTAGAGCGGGTGCCCAGGCGAGTCTACAGGGGGAGGTACAAGGTGCAGTTGCCCTGAACTCTGATACTACCACCTTTGTTCTGGCTCAGGCAAAATTCCTATTTCCACCAGAAAAGGAGAAGGAGATTGAGGGAGGCCTGGATCAACTCTCATGCAACTGAGTTTTAAAGCGTTATATCCCTTGAGGATTTTAACCTGCAGATAGTCAGTGCCCAGAGCTGTGTCATGTTGATATCATTTTATTTGAAGGTATCTTTATCTTCCTTTCACCTTTAGACAATCCCAAACATGGGTAGGTGAAAAGCTATTGACTGAAAAATATTAACTGCATTTTATTTGAAAGACTCGGGGATATGAATGTGATGACACTCTCCTAAGAGAGTCTATTAGCTTTTCGGAAAAAAAAAAACCTCAAATAGGTTAGAATCCCAGAGGCCCAACCTATAATGCCTTTTTCTTTTTTTTTTTTTTTTGTGGTCCTGTAAAACTTCTTCTGGGTTTGCTTTTGGCTGGCATCCCTTACTGATTTGTATTTTAAAACCCACTTATTATTCCAGATCTCTTCATTACAACTAATATTTTATTCTTGCACTCAGGACCTTTTCATATCATAGAATCTTAGGACTGGAGGGACCGCAAGAGTTCATCTAGTCCAGTCCCCATCATGATCTCAAAGTCTCATGGCAATTTGTATTTCTGAGATGTACAATGTGATTTCAGGGGGGATTATTTTAAAGGCCACTCCTATATTAGGGCTTGGCTACATTGCAAATTAGAGTGCATTAGAGAAGCCCCGGGTGACCTAACACCCAATGTGTCCACACTGGCAAGGCACGCAGAGTGCCTGGACTCTGCAGCTGGAGTGCTCCTGGTAATCCACCTCCATGAGAAGCATAAAGCTTGCTGCTCCCTGGCTGAGACACCTGTGCGTCAGTGTGAACGAGGTGTTGCATTACTGCACTGTGATTGGCCTCCGTAAATGTCCCATAATCCCCTGAAGTCAAGTGACCACTCTTCTCATTGTTTTGAAATCAGCTACAGTAATGCGGATATGCATTTCAAAGCTCTGTTTCTGACAGCTGGTATGCTTATCTGCTCCAGAACAAAGCAAGCCATTAGTGTGGAATGCTGCTGTTGGAGTGTGGGGGTGGGGCGGGGGGCAGGTCTTCTTCTGTCTGAACTTACAAGCCCCCCCAAAACCCACTCTCTCTCCCCCCACATACACACAACACACTCGGTCACACTCCACCCTCCCCATTTGAAAAGCACACGGCAGCCACTTGAACACTGGGATAGCTACCACAATGCACTGCTCTTTGTGGCATTGCAAGAGCTGCTAATGTGGCCACGCCAGTGCGCTTGCAGCTGACAATGTAAACACACAGCAGCGTTTTCCCTGCTGCAGTCTCCAAAGTCTGGTTTAACTCCCAGCGCTCTACATTTGCAAGTGTAGCCATGCCCTTAGAGTCCTTTGGACATGCAGCTTATTGTGGGATCCTACAGACAGCTGTCCTCCGTATCCAAATTTGGTTTTAGTTTGTTGTTCCTGAGCATAAGATACATTTCCTGGTGCAAGAATAAATCTGAGATACAGGCACCAAAGAAGGTTGTCAGCATATACTAATAGTTCGGTAGGTGACTCCAGTTTTGGAGTCCTGTCTCTCTACTGTGCTCAGCATGAAACCAACGTGATCAACATGAAACCTGTAGTAGATTTCAAAACAGTGAGAAGGGTATGTATAACGTTAGTAGTCATTGTATTTAGACGAGTGGGTTGGATCATCCCTGGAAAGCTAAATGTGCATAGGATCTCCTCTACATGTATTATTTCCCCCCTTTCTCCATGGAGGGTAGTGATGGTGCCTCTTGCCTAGAGTGTTAGGGCTTCCCTGCAAGAAGAAGGGCAAGGTAGTGAGATGTGCATCATTCCACTCATCAACCTATTGGGGATCTGTTGAAAATGTGAGACTGCATTAGTATTTCCATGGAATGCCTTTCTGCATTAGAACCCACCTTAAGGTATCAGCAGGTAGAGGAGTTCATTGATCCAATGGAACCACAATGTCAAGGAGCTGGGGGATGATCAGGAACCCTGGAGCCAGGGCAGAGGCTCAGAGCCTCACATTCTGGCAGATCTACAGTTACTTGGGGCCAAACAATTGCTGGTTTCCTGGGGAGTAGGGAGAACCCCATGGCAAAATAGTCTGAGAATTCAACAAGGAGAATTCTCTTTTCCTGCAGATTCCCTTCTATGGATTTACTGTAAGACTGGCCAATCAGGTGACCAGATGTCCCGATTTTATAGGGACAGTCCCAATGTTTGGGTCTTTTTCTTATATAGGCTCCCATTACTCCCCACCCCCATCCCTATTTTTCACACTTGCTGTCCAGTCACCCTACTGGCCAATCAGGCTAATGCTTGAGCCTTACTGCCTGATTTTCATTTGTGCTGCAAACCTGCAGCTCCCACTATCTTCAAACAGAGCTGAGGGCACTACAGTACCTCAGGAAGTGTGTTGGTATTCCATTGTGAACATTTAACAGAGAGCATCTACAGTTTGCTGGATCCCAACCAGATTTGGGGACCATGTACACTATTGTCCTATTCGTGGTTTGGGCATTTCTCCTTTCATAATGATTTTATTGAAAGAATATTTTATGTATGGGATGACAGTAATATATCACTGTATTTTACAATATTTCCCCAGTAGGCTTACTTTGCCAGAAGATTTACCATTAGACACTTTATAGCTTCCGTCATTTCATCAGATGCTCCAGGCTCTTTGTATTCTTTCCTAATAATTTTGCTAATATAATTTTTGAGACAAATAGTTCATACTTATCTTTGTTTTTAAGAAGATCACCACTTCTTATACAAGGCCTCAAAGGTTTCGTTTATTATAGTAGGGTCAGAAGTTTGCATTCCTGTAGCTGCTTCTAAATTTGAAATTCCAGTTGAATTTGCTAATTTCTTGACCTGGCAAACCAGTAGTTCGCCAGCCTCATTGCCATAGTCGTAATGCTTTTGCTTTGTTGTAGTGTAATGTAGCATAGTGCTCTGCTTTCATGTTATAAATTTAATGATGATCATATTTCACTTTCCAAAGTTCCATCAACCCCTCATTTGATGTCTCACTGAGATAGCTTTTATTCAAGTTGTTTAATTTTCTAAATTTTCAATTTCCATAACAGTTTTTTTTCCCTTCAAGAGTATTTTTGATAAGACACCTCACCTTGGAGGTTCTATAATTTTCCCACTGGCTTCTAGATGTTTGAACTGAGCCTGAATATAATGCAAAAGGACCTCATTCATTTTCTGCTTTCTGGGGGATGATTTGATCTTCAAGTACAAAAGTTAATTCACCACCTTTCTGATCTCACTTTGCTACAAAATTATTATTATTTCTGTGCTTAATCATGAAGAGCTGTGAAAAGTATGACAAAATAATTAGCAGTAAGAATTCATATACATTCCTGGACTCAAGTTTCTAGGAGTTACTTTGTTTTAAACTTGTCTGTTCCTGTCCCACATTAAATCTGCTTTGTTCCACACTGGTAGCCCAAACCACACTTAAAGTTGATCTAAATAGGCAGGTGATGAGTCTCTTTATATAATGAAATTCTTCAATATTGTAAAGCCTGCATATCTAGCCCTACATTACCACCCCTAGCAGCCACTGACCTAAAGAGCAAAATGGAAGCATGGCTGGGATTGGGTAAAGGGGATGCGGTTGGAATGCTGCTGCACTCTAGGAACCTCCAGCACAGCTAGTTCAAGACTTTTTCATCTGCACTGAGAGCAAAACCATTCCCTAAAACTGGCTCCTGTATCAGGAGGAATACAAAGTTAGTATAAAGTACCTTTGCACCCCTTCAGGATTTGTGGTGAGTGGCGCTCCACCAGACCTGAGGACCTAAACTTTCATCTTTTACTTGAAAGCAAGAGTGATAATACACAGCAGAGATCAACATGACACTCTGATAATCTATTACCAAAACAGAGATAATCATCTTTTTATAGAGCTAGAAAACTCACTTCTCATCCAGGGACTGGCTGCAGTGAACCAGTTTCTGATCTCAGTTGCAGTGCTATGAATATTGAGTAGCCTGACTGAAACTGATAGGATTATTCCAGATTAAAATCAATTAAAAATCAGAATCTGGCCCAGCATATCTCCCCTCCTGTCACTTAGGAGGATCAAGTAAGATTTTCTTTTAAAAAGAAAAGCTCCACACTGAAAAGAGAGTGATTTTTTTCCCGACAAAACCTAGGTTAAGTGTAATAAGCCTGCTATACAAAGCCCAATCAAATCAGAGTTAAGACTAAAACTTTGGTCCAGCTATGCAGTCTTTACTCAGGCAAAAATCCCACAGAACTCAGTAAGAACTGCAGATCCTATCTTTTGCTCTTAAGTCTACTCAGATATAGTGGGTTAGGGAGACAAAATGGTGCTCTCTCGGAGTTCTTAGAAAAGTGAGTGGGTGAAAGAAATTCTTCCCTCAGATTCATGTATCTTGCTCCTATTTGCTTCAGTGAAAACCATGTGTGCCAATCCAGGGGGGGAAATTGGTCCCTTAATTTCTACAACATATAGTGAGTTGTGTTAAAATATTCCACACTGAATCATTCCTCTGCCATTAAGAAACTGTGAACTACTTTGCTAAGGGAATACTTTCAATTTAAATCTAAATAATAACTTGCTGCTCATTTAAATTTTCCTGTGTAATAGGAATCCTCCAGACTCTTCCCTGGTTTAGATTCTATGATCTGAGCAATTTAATTTTCTATTGTGTCTCAGATATCTTTAAAATTAATACACTAATACTCAGTGTTAATATGAAGAACTAGCAACTTTATTATAGAGTACATTAATTCTGGCTGGAGGTCTACACAAACTGACTAAAATTCCCAGTGTCTTGTCTCCATTGCACAGAGTCTTGTAAAAAACCTGGGATGAATTTTTCACAGACTGATTCTACTTTTCTCCAAAGTCATGGTCTGGAATAGAGGGGGATCTTTCTCTGGTCTTAAAGTGAATGATCCTTGAAATTGCACACCTGAGCTCTCCATGAGTGAAATAAATATAAATACATGTTTTCACTTTGTTTTTCTCAGCGTGAGTTATATGCCCCACTGGGAAAGGGCCAAAAGGAAGGCCAAAGCCAGGTGTGTGTCAGTTGGGAAAACAACAATGTGAGCAAACCAGGGTGAAAGTTCAGCATACACTGACGTTATTTCAAGCATATGCATACTTAATACAGTAGATCATGCTCCAAGACAGACAATAATGCAGATAGAATAGAGGCACGCTCTTGTTTGGACAGGTGCCATAAATTCATCTTACCATGTGGTGAAACTAGGAACAGGACAGGGTTTTTATTTTTTTTAAAGTCCATTAATCAGTTCTTAAAGTGCGACATCATTATTCTAGTACCATAAAAGTTAAGGCATGTGCCTGAGTAATGGTTCAGTGAACTCAAGGACTGGTGTGTTGATTCTGCTGCCCTTAATAGCTCATTTCCAACACTATTGAGTAAGTCAGGAATTCTACCCCCAGAATGATTTTAGAGTGCAGCAGACCAAAAAAGAAAAAACTCATTTAGGACACCTGCCCTCGAACACAGCAGGCATGGAAAGCATGAAGGGTAAACCTTTATAACGTTGGGCTGCTAAGCCAGAACAAATTGCCAAATCAATAGTAAAGCTGTAGTAAGTTGTTCACCAGAGATTCTGTCTCGCAAGCTTAGGCTACCACATTCATTGCTGTTTGCCTACTTTGGCAAACCTCTCTCCTTCACACTGTGCTGATTTAATCCAACTGTTTCATGCTGGGGCAACAGGGATTACTACTTACATCATCTCAGAGTGCTGTGGTATGATCCCATTAATTAGTTAGTCATGTAATGCAAAGGTTTCAGATGCTTTTCTAGAATTTAGGAGTCAAAGGATCATGGGATCAGCAATGTGGAAGTGGAGTAAACTTCTGTGGGTATACAGTGTTCTGGGAGTGTGACAGAGAGGTTGCATGGGTATAAGTGAAAGCAGAGTTTGACCCAAAGGACCTTGACATTTTGTGTTGAAAGCTCTAAAACTGAATTGGGTGGAAATTAAAGCCTGGTAGAGGCCCAGCACTGCAGGAAGTTCTGGATGCTCACCCAGCCATTTCTAAAGATGGGTTAGGGACCCTGGAGGATTTAACAGCCAAGATTTATATTGAGGATAGGGTCAAGTCAAAATACTTTCAAGCAATAATTCTTTATGCCCTCAGTGAAAAGACTGAGACATAGGCTGGAAAAGGAGGGCATAATTTCACCAGTGCAGTTTTCTGAATCGTGCCCATGGCTAAACCAGACAAGACCATCTGCATTTGCAGGGATTATAAAATCATTGTGAATCAGGTCTCCAAGTTGGGTAATTGCCCCATTCTAAGGATGGAAGCGTTGCTGGCAGTTTTGGGTGGGGGTCAAACATTTAGTAAGCTGGACATGTCACAGGCATACCAGCAGACAAAGCTGGAGTGTGTGTGTGGAGGGGGGAGTTCTTCCCAGTTAGGGCCAGGAGTACAGAACAGAGCATAGAGAATGGACGTATATTGTGGAGCACAAGTTGTTGTTCCCCTACAAGGACCAGATCAACTCCTGACTGAGTTACATGAAGAACATCTTGGGATTTCCACATGGAATCTTTGGCTCAGAGTTATTTATGGTGGCCATACATGGATGAGGACCTGGAAAAAGTAGTAAGGGAATGTCACCCATGTCAAGTACACTAGCAGACCCCAGCACTGGCCGTGGGATTGGCCAGGACCCCCAGGTTCTGCATATAGACTTTGCAGCCCATATGCAGGGAAAATGTTGGATGCTCATCTGAAATGGCTGGAAGGGCATGTAATGACCTCAGCTGCACTTTTGAAAAGCTCAGACAGACCTGTGCCACCCACAGACTATAGGCGATACTTTTCACAGACAGTGGACCAAGTTTCATGAGCATGGAGTTTAAAGACTTTCTGAGCAAAAATGGGATTAAACATATTCAAACTTCCCTATATCATCCAGCCACAAATGGTCTATCAGAGAGAGCTGTGTAAACTTGCGAAGAAGTGATGAAGATGATTAATGGGAGCTTGGAAATGAAGCTGGCTTAATTTCTTTTGAAATAGAGAATCACTTGTCAAACTATGATAGGAGTGAGCTCAACCCAGTGGTTGATGGGAAGGAAGATAAGAACTCATTTGGACTTACTCCATCCCAGCATTGAGGGGGAATTGTTAAGGAAACAAGTTTTTCAAAAAGAAAACTCTTATCATATTCAAGACAGAGTTGGGCCCAAAGTACCAACTTTATGCCCAAAGTTTCAATTCTCACATGGATTCTGGGTACTATCCTAGAGTAGCAAACTGGATCCTTGTCTTTTAAAGTCCATTTAAGTGATGATCAAGTCATAAGATGACATCAGGATCCTGTCCACTTGTGGAGTGACGTGTAAGAACCAGAGCCTTTCCCCTGGAGGAGCCTACATCAAGAGAGGAAGCAGTTTTGTCAGGAAAGCCTGAGACAGGGATAACTATAGAATTGCTGAACCAGGAGACTAAAGGAAGTGGGTCTTTTCCTCTGGCGGTAGCCCTGGCTGCCACAGAGAGGTGCTGACCTATAAAAGATAGAAGAGCCCCGAGTTATTTAAAAAAATACACCCAGACTGTAAATTCAGAGGGGAGGCATGTAGTAAAGTGGCGATCAAGGAGTTAACTGGGTTACCCCAAGGATTATGGTTTGGAGCCATGCTCCACACTTCCCTTACTTCCTGTTTGGTTTGTGTGTGTGTTTCCCCTACTCTGTATATAGATGACTAAAGCAGCATGTTCCTAGCTTGCAGTATTGTAAATAAAGTGTTTGTTGCGCACTGAGCCGTGCCTTTACAGAAGTCACACATTGCTTTGCTTCCTTGTAGGTAAGCAGCTGATATTTTCCATCCAAAACACTCAAAACATCTGTGATGAACATAGCTATTTTTAATATGCAATTGCAAAGGCAAATGGCAGCACTTGTAAGCATCTTAGCTGTTTGAGTGTCCCTTTGGACATTATTAGTGTATGAAAACTGCTTGTATTAGTCATTTGTACAGGCATGCAACAGCATAATGTTACTAGTTGTAAAGGAAAGAAAACACTTTACCCTTTATTTTACACCTCCATCTTCAAGTACAAGGAAAATGTGACAGAGACTGAAGTCTAGGGCCAGATTCAAAAGCCACTGACAAAGTCTTTCCATGGACTGTAATGTGCTCAGAATCCAGTCCTAGATGTTTGCTAATGCATATCCCTCCCAGGGATTCAAGGATGCTGAATTAACCTTACAGAGTTAGGGCTTGTCTACACTCCCAATTAACAGCGCTGCAACTTTCTCGCTCAGGGGCGTGAAAAGCACTGGGAGCCGCGCCCCTCGTCGAGGTAGTTTTTCCAGAGCGCTCTCCCAGTGCCGCACCACAACCGCACAAGCCACAGTAAAGCGCTGCTGTGGCAGCACTTTAGCGTTGCCAGCGTAGACAAGCCCTTACCTGGCTGTCAGGATTTAGGAATGTTTTGCACAAAAGTTTTCATATTTAAAACAAAGAAAAGCAATTTCCAGTATTTTTGGCTAATAAGGGCAGAGCTTTTGAAATCCAAATGATAGCGAAACAGAAATATTATAAAATGCCATTGGGAATGCAGTTGGTGACATTTTTTGACCAAAGCTTTTTGGGAGGCAACCCTGTGGATTCAGTGACACCAGTGACACATTTTGAAAATGTCTCCGTTTCACCAAATTGTTTGTCAACAAACAGACAAACGAAAAAACCCCGAACAACCAAGTCATTTTGTTTCAACGTTTCTAAATGAAACATTTTTATTTTCAATTTGAAACAAAATTCTGTTTCAAAATTTCCTTTAATTTATATATTTTTTTAATTTTAAATTTAAAAATGCACAAACAGAAGAGAACATTTCATTTTGGGTCAAACCAAATATTTCACTTGACTTAAAATTATTTTTCTCCAACTTTTTGATTCGCTGAAAATGTCAGAAAAAAATATTTTCGGTTTGACCCATTATTTTGGTTGTTTTTTTCTTAATTGCTAGCAAGCCAAAAAGATCTGTTGTTTACAGAGCTTGAATTATAAATTCAAATAATCTCAGTGAAAGCAAAAGTAATGCTTTAGAGAGAACTTGGAGCCAGTTTTGGGTGGACGTAGGGTGATATATAATTTCACATCAAATCATGTAAAATTTCAGTGGGTGTGTCATTCTGCAGCAAAACCAGATGAAACTGCAGTTTTCTGACTGTTTTGCTTTGTCTTTGTCTTCATTTAAACCCAACATTCAAAAGTCAGAGGATCAGAAACCATGTGGATCAAAATTGAAGACAAGGGATTGCACAAAGCTCTATTAATCAAAGCTGCAGTTTCACATAGCTCCATTGTTAATTCTGTTGCAGAGGTGGCTGAAGCCATGTTGTCCTATATACCAACGTGTCTCATATACATAAAGTAGCCTTTTCATAAGTGTCTAAGTAACTTTGGATCCTAAGTCTTATTTTTAAAAGTGACTTAGGCACTTAGCAGCCTAAGACTCCTTGATTTCAGTGAGATTTAGGGCCAGATTTTTCAAGGGCATTCACAGTTGGGACCAGATTTGTCAAAAGAGCTTGCCTGCCATTTTGGCAGCTAAATAAGGGTCGGACTTTCAAAAGCATTTATCACACAGCAGCATCCATTGCCTCACTCATTATCACAGATTTAAGTGCTTAATTAGATTGGCTCTTCTGAAAATCTGGCCCTTAAACTCCTAGGTACTTAAATCACTTTGGAAAATGGGATTTAAGCCCCTAAGTCTCTTAAGCACTTTTACCCACAGTTTTATATATTGCTGTAGTCTGTAAATATTAGGTGCCAGATTCTCAGCTGGTGCAAATCAGCCTAACTCCCCTCCCCCACCGATGTTACATAAATGGAGGATCATTGGGATTCCCTCTCAGATTGCTTTCCGCTTCCCAAGAACTCAGTTTGACTCCAACTTCCTCACTCAAGTGTCTTTATCTGCATACAGCAGTGCTAAACTGAGTTGATCAGACTCAAATTCAGGGGAGGGGCGATGGATGCAGGATACGTCACAGCTCCAAAGTTAGACAGAAACCCTCTTCCTTTATATACATTACATATTTCATTGCATTACTATATACTGAATTACACATTTTTGGCTTGGCTTGGTTACTTTGCGGGAACCAAACCGTGTGCAGCATGCGCTATGCTGCATGCACTGTCCATGGTTTGACTTCCTCTTTACCTCATTTCTACATTCCTAACTTATTTTGTCCCTTGTTATCTAGTCTATACTAAATAGTTCCCTGGGTGTTCTTCCTCTTATCTTCGTTGGCTCAGGCACTCTGTCATCTTAGTCTACTGACCTATTGACTTACCTGGTATCTTATTTAGCAAAAACCTTTTGTTTTCAACCTAATGATTCATTTACTTTCCTAATTCTATCTTCCAAAAAATGAGGCCTCCTTCCATGTGTTTAATTACTCATGTCAGGCCAGACCTCAGCTAAAAGGATCAGGCCCTACATATCAGAGCTAGGTTTCTGCAAAAAATGGCTTGCAGCCATTGAAGTTCTTTGTATCTGCCCCTGCTGTGGGATACCCCCACAGGATGTGAGTAGACTCAGTGACTGCAGAGCTAATAAAAAATAATAAAATTCAGCACTCCTAGCAATGACAGCCTTGCTGATTGCTTATGTTTCTCAGTACTCAAGTGGGTTGAACAGCAATCCTGCAAGATGCATTTTGAATGCACATGCCTCTCAAAACTAGACTGATGACTGGAATCACACTACACTTACCAAAAAATAACCCAAACAAACAGAAAAATATTGTCCATGGTTTCCAATTAATGTGTATACATATATAAAAATCTTGTCCCAAGTGCCTCTGAATGAAGATTAGAAATACAGAGGTGCAATGAAAGAAAAACTTTAATACCAGAAAATAAGAGAGACAAGATGTGTGAGGTAATATCTTTTATTGGACCAACTTTTGTTGGTGAGAGAGAGAGAGACAAGCTTTCGAGCTCCAGAGCTCTTCTTCAAGTTTGGGAAGGGTACGAATAGTGTCACAGCTAAATACAAGATCAAACAGACAGTTTTAGCATAAGTACAGGTTTCAGAGTAACAGCCGTGTTAGTCTGTATTCGCAAAAAGAAAAGGAGTACTTGTGGCACCTTAGAGACTAACCAATTTATTTGAGCATAAGCTTTTGTGAGCTACAGCTCACTTCATCGGATGCATACTGTGGAAAGTGTAGAAGATCTTTTTATATACACACAAAGCATGAAAAAATACCTCCTCCCACCCCACTCTCCTGCTTAAATAGGTAAATAGGTTACCTTATTTCCCCTTGTTTTTTCCTACCCCCCCCCCCCGACGTTCTTGTTAAACCCTGGATTTGTGCTGGAAATGGCCCACCTTGATTATCATACACATTGTAAGGAGAGTGATCACTTTAGATAAGCTATTACCAGCAGGAGAGTGGGTTTGTGTGTGGGGGGGGGGGTGAGAAAAGATCTTCTACACTTTCCACAGTATGCATCCGATGAAGAGAGCTGTAGCTCACAAAAGCTTATGCTCAAATAAATTGGTTAGTCTCTAAGGTGCCACAAGTACTCCTTTTCTTTTAGCATAAGTAGTTACTCTTAGGATATGTGCTATCTACATATGCTAAATCAGCTGTTTGATCTTGTTTTTAGCTGTGACACTCTCAGTATCTTTCCCAGCCCTAAAGAAGAACTCTGCGTAGCTGGAAAACTTGTCTTTCTCACCAAAGGAAGTAGGTCTAATAAAAGATATTACCTCACCCACCATGCCTCTAATATCCTGGGACCAACATGGCTACAGCAACACCACATATACCAGAAAATACTTAGCGTTTAGAGGTCAGCTGGGGAGTTTTCATTTTCAACATTTCTCTAAAATGCTTTTGGCATGAAACACCCGTCTGAGGTTTGACAGTGGTTGATCTTTATATTAGCAGTTTAAATGTATTTTATATTGGCAGTTTTCTCCCAAACCTTATGCACATTCTGCCATATTGTATTACGCTGCGTCTGGTTACGTTCTGTTATGACATTACCATACGTGACATGACATGTCACATTGTGAGATAATGAGATGGAAATTTGTGTTAATAATTGTTTTGACTGCTCACTGTGAACAAGTTTTGCAGCAGCATGTTTGGCATCTATAATGATTTTATTTAAAAAATCTGCATTCAGGTAGGAAAGTACCAATTGTACAAACTGCAGGCTGACCGTCAGACTTGGTTAGCCAGTATCTAGAGCAATGTTTGGTACTGTATTGGGCATGGCTGCCTTTGTGTCAAATCCAAGCACTATTTCTGTATAAGGACCACATTAGTCCCTTAATGCTACAAGTGCTGCCACCACATGGTTGGCCTCAAAGCGGTCAGGAGTTGAAGAAGGGAAGGGGGTCTTTCTCTAGCAAGCATTTCTAGTTAAGAACTTAGTCAGAATTCTTTCTGTGGGTCATATGATGCATTCAGTCACCCCCAAAGGCCACCACCCACCCAGAAGAAGAAAACTACCTCCATGCCTTGTGGAAAATTGAGGGAGCCATTGTCTTCTTCCATAACTCCTTCTGTACAGCAGCCATGCAAAGATGTCTAGGAATACAGTCATGGACCCTCCAAGGGTGTCAGATAGACACAGTGTTCAAATGGCTGTCCCTGTTGCGGGATACCCCTGCAGGATGTGAGTAGACTCAGTGACCACATAGCTAAGCTCTGCCATGCAGCTATGGGGAACTCTGTGCCACTGAGAGTAGTCTGGTAGAGATTTGGCCTGGTTCTACAAACCACCTCTTGATCAATACACATTCATTTCTTTTTAATGTCTCAGATGAGATTTGCTGTGACATACAGATTTAATTGCATACCTCAGAAAATTACCAGCACAGCTTTTCCATACTTATAAGGAAGGTGGCAAGATTTTACTTTATTTCCTTTAGAGTGGTCCATGCCCAAAGTATACATCATTATTATTCGGCTCGCTTATATTGCTCTGTATTTCTCAAAGAAACTTGGATCAGCTACATTCTCCTTTTGCTATTTCAATCCCTTTGCTTTCTGTTTAACTTCAACTGTTTGAAGTGGAGTGCAAATCTTGTTTAGCAAACATATCCTCCTTTGTCTAATCAGCATGATGTTTGATTTGCTGTAATTCATTCTTTCATCATTTTGCATATCCATGACCTGCAGTAACATTTCCAAATGTTCATATAAAAGTCAGAAATATCAGTTAATAATAACTCTGCATATTTTCTGCTCAGATGATCTGAGATTCTGTGTACAGTTAACTTGACTGGATTCAGATTATGTCATGCAACAACACCCCTCATTTCCTCAGTCCTAGGAGGAATCTTATTTGCAAGTTATGGCTATTAGTGCTGTGAACAACATGTGGTACCATTGTTGTAACTGCCTTTGACTAACTACATGGTAATTTAGAGGCTGCAGGATACATTTGAGACTGATTTACACCTTGTTCATAGATTCTTAACATCCATTGCTTGGAGAACCATTACCCAGAGACTGGTATGACAGCTAAATTTTTATCGTTGTATTAGAAATTCTTTGTGGTTATTGGTTTTATAGTGTTCTATTTCCAAAGTAGACATATGTTGCTCATTGACAGTGTTGGAGTTATGTTCAGCACAATATATTCACAGGAAAAATCCTATCCTCAGCTCAAATACTGGGTCTGCAGCAGGCTGATGGGGATCCAAATTAGGGAGTAATAACAGAACCAGATCTATGGCTGTTATTGAAGTGTCTGTGCTTCATGCTGAGTCAGTCCAGGAGAATAGTCCTCAATGAAGTCACCACACTTTCCTAGGCCCAGTTCCCCAGCTCAATCAAGGTAAGAAACCTAAAAAGAAATTTAACTGATGTTTTAAGGAGTAAATCATGAATTAGGTCATTGTTGCACAGGAGTTTGAACATGGAAAACTCTACGTTAGTGTTAGTCAGTATTACTATGCAGCCTCTAAATTTTACTTCAAATTGCATCGTATTTTAATTTTTGATTACTACCAAGTAGATTTATTTTCAGCCTAACATGCCAACTACAGTTGGTGGGTTTTTAAGTTCTTATAGCTTTTCAGCTTACATTTACTCTGGGCAGCGATTAATAATAATCAACTTGAAACTACTACTAGCATAAAAATCTTTGCATTGTCAGCAATACATCTCTTAAACACTGCACTGTAATTTGTCATAGTTCACCATAATTTATAATTGGATTAAATATGCTTCAAAATACAGGGCTGCAAGTGGCTACGAAGTGCACTTGTTCATAGCAAGTGGATTTGTGTGTTCCCCTGTCAGAAGGCTGTATTCCAGGACTTACTCAGAGAGAGAGATACAGCAGTCACATGGAATGGATGGGCAGCCCATTCTTGTGCAGTGCTTGTGTGCAATCATACAAGGACCTGCCTTCACCACCCTTGGTTAACATGGATTGGCAGGGTTAGAACACTGGGAGTGGAGCCTTACCTGCTCCTTACCTTGCCAAGTCATCATGGCTGAATCGTTCAAGGAAGGACTATCACATTAATGTCATCACTCTGAGATTTTTTGTTTACTATGAAGGCAGTGGTCAAGATGTGCTGCGCAAAACCAGAAATGGGAAGAACAGGTGCCTTTAAAGTTACCTTTACAATAACCCAAGCTGGTGCTGGCCAGAGCTGAAGAGGAGCAGCACAGAGAAGCTGTGTTGGCTCTGGAGTGCTAACAGGAGTAAAAAGAGGTAAAAGTATTTTGTCACATCAATCAGCAAAAATTATTTTAGATACACAGAGGGTACGCACTGCATGTACTGAGTGAGAGAGTGCTACTTTCACACTGATCAGAGTAGAACTCAACTTCAAATATTATAATGCATTTTATCTTGCTCACGTGACTTGGATTTTTAAAAGGGCAAGGGGCTGAACTGTGTTCTCGTGTATACCAGTGTAAAGCTCCTCCAGGTAATTTTTTCAATGGTGATTTCAGTAGTGTTCCAACAGGTTTACATTGGTATCAGAATCTGAATCCGATCAGAATCTGTGTATGTTTGTATTGCACAACAGGGCCTAAGTGCACAGTGGGGTCAGACGAAGGAGAACTGGTTGAAAAGGAACGATATCAATCCATTTCTTAAGTGAGAGCCATTGAGAATACAACAATGGAAAAAAACAATTTGTTGGGCTTCATTCTGCTCCCATTGAAGTCATTATGAAAACTAATATTGAGTAAACCGGAAGTAGGATTGCATACTTTGCCTGCACATCTGACTCAGTAATTTAAGTGTGTTCTAATTACTTGGCACATCATCTCTATAATTCTTCTTCTTAAGCTAAAGAATTTCCTTTTCTCTTTTACCATAATCAGTTATTCTAAACTTTCCTTTTTCTGAAGAAAAACAGCCCTCGAAAAAACTCTAAGAAAATGAAAAAGTGGGATATAAAATGTTTGCAGTTGTAAGTCCTAATAAATATTTTATTTAGTCAAGGAGTAGCCCAGTGAAGAAACACATACCATCCATTGCTTCTGAACATTTATTTTATAGTGCCAATGAAAACCTGAATACAAGGAACCAAATTTTTAGCCCTCTTCAGATCTGTCATAAATGGTATAGTGCTAGAGAAATCAGTCATGTTTAGGTGTGTGTCACGGTCATTAGCTATTAGTTTGTGAATAGTCCAGTATGTTATGTATCATCGATATTCATTTGCATTAAAATAGTGCCCAGAGGGCTTACTCAGGATTGGGCTCATTTGTGCTAGGTATAACAAGGCCATCTAAGAAAAAATTTGAAGAGCAATTAACTAAAAACACACAAATTAACAAAAAGAAAAGGAGTACTTGTGGCACCTTAGAGACTAACCAATTTATTTGAGCATAAGCTTTCGTGAGCTACAGCTCTCTTCATCGGATGCTGTAGCTCACGAAAGCTTATGCTCAAATAAATTGGTTAGTCTCTAAGGTGCCACAAGTACTCCTTTTCTTTTTGCGAATACAGACTAACACGGCTGTTACTCTGACACAAATTAACAGCATTTTTTAAGTACATCAGCAACAGGAAGTCTGCCAAAGAGTCAATGGGACCACAGGAACATCAAGGTGCTAAAGGAGCACACGGGGAGGCAAGGCCATTGCAGAGAAGCTAAATGAATTTTTGTGTCAGTTTTTCCTGCAGAGGATGTGGGGGAGATTCCCTGCCCCCCTCCCCCCACTCCGACCTGAGTCATCTTTTTTAGTTGACAGATCTGAGGAACTGTCCCAGATTGAGATGTTCATAGAGGAGATTTTGCAACTAATTGATAAATTAAACAATAATAAGTCACCCAGACCAGATGGTATTCACCCAAGAGTTCTAAAGGAACTCATATGAAATTGCAGAACTCCTAAATGTCATATGTAACCTATTGCTTAAAACAGCCTCTTTACCAGATGACTGCAGGGTAGCTAATGTAATGCCGCTTTTTAAAAAAGGCTCCTGGGGCCATCCTGATGTTTACAGGCCAGTAAGCCTAACTTCAGTACCAGGCAAATTGATTGATTGAAACTATAGTAAAGAACAGAATTATCAGACATATAGATAAACACAATATTGGAGAAGACTCAACACAGCGTTTGTAAAGAGAAATCATGTCTTCTATTAGAATTCTTTGAGGGGGTCAACAAGCATGTAGAAAAGAATGATCCAGTGGATTTAGTGTAGTTGGACTTTCAGAAAGCCTTGACAAGATCCCTCATCAAAGGATTTTAAGCAAATTAAGCAATCATGGGATAAAAGGGAAGGTTCTGTCATGAATCAGGAACTGGTTGGTTAAAAGATAGGAATAAATGGTCATTTTTCACAGTGGAAAGAGATAAGTATCATGGTCCCTGCAAAAGAGCTGTACTGGGACCTGTGCTGTTCAACATATTCATAAGTGATTTAGAAAAGGGGGTGGACAGTGAGGTGGCAAAATTTGCAGATGATAGAAAAATACTCAAGACAGTCATCTTTGGATGTAACTCTGAAGATTTATAAAGGGATCTCACTAAATTGGGTGACTATAACAATTGGCAAATGAAATTCAGTGTTGATAAGTGCAAAGAATTGCACTTTGGAAAAAAATAAGCCCAGTTATACATACAAAATCATGGGGTCTAAATTAGCTGTTGCCACTCAAGAAAGAGATCTTGGAGTCATCGTGGATAACTCTCTGAAAACATCAGCTCAGTGTGCAGTAGCAATCAAAAAAGCTGGCAAAATGTTAGGAGCCATTAGGAAAGAGAGAGATAATAAAACAGAAAATATCACAATGCTACTCTATAAATTCATGAAGGAATAGTAATCCATACCGTGTAGAGTCAAGCACAGGAGTTTATTACGCACAGCGCTGGCGGAGTGTCACTTGGCTTATGAGGCTCAGAGACACTGCAGAACAATTAATTACAATAGATTATATATGGTGCTCATTTGATGGAGAGACGCAATGGGGATGGGTTCGCCCAAGCCCCTGGATAGTTTCTACCAGCAAGACAAGATAAGCACAATAAGCCAATGGTCTAAAAGGTTACATGATGGCTCCGCCCAAGGCTCAAATTAACATATTGCTGACACACAGGTAATTACCCCCAAACTTTGTCTATTAAAGTGTATAGGTTAAATCCTAATTTTGGGATCCAGGGGAATGAGGTAGCAGCTCTCCAGGTTGACTAACAGGTACATTCCTTGAGAGTCAAAGCCCAAAAGCAGTAATCAGTACTTAACAATAACAATTGTTTATAAGTTTACCCTTGCATTTCTGTGGGCTAGTATTGGCATACATCTGTGAGGGGAGGGTGTCCTAACTCATGTCAATCATATTAGGCCTCTCCCTGAACTCTGTCTGGGATCTGAGGGGTATTGTACCACAATCTCCTCCCTGTATTAGGGAGTAACCATGAGGCCTTTCTCAGCGCTTCATATGTCTATAACTCACGATAAGGACGCCCAATTACATTTGGAGTTATGCTGATTCCGCTCACTGACTTGAAACACACAAGGTTATCTGTTTACCCCAGCTTTCTCTTAGCCATGTATTGTGCTCTGTTAACCAGCCCCCATGGACCAAACCAAGCTGTGGACTCTGGGCCTATATGAAAAGTTAGCAGAAACTGCAGTTAACGTCTTACATCCACAGCAAATTAATTTTGGCCCTTCAGTATGCCTGCATTTTTTGAGTGTTGGGTGCCGTTCTAGTTGCCCCATCTTTAAAAAGATATATTAGAATTGGAAAAGATACAGCGAAGGGCAACAAAAATTATTAGTGATGTGGAACAGTTTCCATATGAGGAAAGATTAACAAACTAGTTCTGTTCAGCTTAGAAAAAAGATGCCAGAGGGGTGGAAGGAAAATGATAGAGATCTATAAAATCACAAATGGTGTGGAAAAAATGAATAAAGAAGTGTTCATTACCTCTTCACATAACACACCCAATGAAATTAATAGCAGTTTTAAAACAAACAAAAGGAGGCACTTCTTCAAATAACATGCACTGAACATGTGGAACTTGTTGCCATGGGATGTTGTGAAGGCCAAAAGTATAACTGGGTTCAAAAAGGAATTAAATAAATTCATGTAGGATAGATCAATCAGTGGCTATTAGCCCAGATAGTCAGAGATGTAACCCCATGCTCTGAGTATCCCTAAAACTGTCTGCCAGAAGCTGGGACTGGATCACAAAGGATGGATCACCTGAAATTGCCCTGATCTGTTCATTCATTTTGAAGGATCTGACACCAGCCACTGTCAGAAAACAGGATATTGAGCTAGATATACCATTGGTCTGACCCAGTCTGGCAGTTCTTATGCATTGTGTAAACACATAGGAAGATATTGTCCCTACTGGAAAAAGCTAGAATACCAATATAAATACTTTTTTTCTCTTTGGAAATAAATGTTGGCCTGGAGTAGCTAATGACTATTATGGGAAGAAAATATGGTTCTTTCAAAGCATAGGGGTCAAGGAGGCCTGAGACATTAGGGACACTCCTTTCCCCCCCCCCCCATGTAAACAAGAATTCTTTCTTGTAACCATAAACAAGAAAGGAGGTGACTCCACCTGACAAATTAACTCATTATTGGAAATATTTGTACCATTCCTGAAAAGTGTGCTGATTATATTGATATCATCAGTGTAATCCTGAAAAGGGTTTCATTATTTAAAACTAATTTGTAGGAGGGGTCTTTGAATGTTATGGATGTTCCCTAAAGTGTTAGATTAGAGGAAATAGCTAAATTTTGTGGGAATGTGTAGATTCTGATTAAACTTTTGATGGGAAAAAGTCAATGATTTTATTTCAAAAGTCAAAACAAAATATTTTAAATTGTTGTATTGTATTAAAATATTGTAATACTATACTAGTTATCTATATTATATGTAGATAGACATCTGTGTATTTAATACAATATAAAAGTCTAAACAAAATGAATTGAAATAAAATATTGGGCCAGTATGAAAACAAAACATTTCAGTAGTCCCAAGCTGAAATTAATCAGAATTTTGGTTTTATGAAAAATTTCAAAATATTTGTTCCAATTTGGAACAATTTTTAATTTGAAATGTTGGCATTTCCCATAGAATGGAAATTCTAATTCCCAACCAGCTCTGGTAGTAAATATCTAAGCAATCTTATCTACAATAGCTTCTACATATGTGCAGAATGGGTAATAAGATAATCAAGCAGGATATTACTAAAGTCCTGAGTACAAGTCTCATCAAAATAATTTACCATAATATATACTGTATGCAAGAATGGGTATATAAAGAAAAAAGTGCCAACTAGAGTTGAAGACAGGCAATTAGCATACTCCCTCATATTCCACAATTCTAACCCAACTCATCTCTCTGCTATTCCAGTCCTGCTCCACTTTTAGACAGAGAGTACAAATTTTGCCAAATTGTGTGGTGGACACGTGCTTTAGAAACTAGAACGAGAAGAACAAACTCATTCCACGCTGTGTGACAGGCTGACAGTCTAATCATCTCAGTGAACAGTTGGTGAAGGTAATTGACTGCCACTTTCTCTCAGTATGTGGACTCTCATATTGTGGTTTGACATAGGCTGAAAGACTATATCTTTTATTGGACTAACTTCTGTTGGTGAGAGAAAAAAGCTTTTGTGCTTATACAGAGCTCTTCTTCAGATCCAGCAACACTTCTTGACCTACAACAACATTGCATAGCTAGGTTGAGTTAGAGCACCCAGAGCCTGGTATTGCCTGTTAACAGGACGTATGCAAGTGAATAGGTGTTTCCATTTAACGGTGGTGAGCCTGTGGATAGGGTGCCATGCAGTCTTTGACATTCCACCTAAATTAGTCAGCACCACTGGTGTACACTCTGATCAGTGATGGATCCCTCATAAGTGTAATATAACTTCCATATATTCTGTAGTGATGGAGGAGAGATGACTGAGTTCCACAGTCATGCAGAGAATATCTCTTCTGTGATCACAGAGTATATGGAAGTTGCATCACATATCTGATTTATAACTCTGAGAGTACACCATGAAAACAGTAAGAGCTCTCCAAACATAGTGCAGTGACATTTTCAGCTCTGAATCACAAGTTGGCTTCTAGTAGCTGTGCAACACAGATTTTCTGCAGCTCAAATGATTTAAACCCAACTTTGTTTCAGAGATCCCATAGTGATTAGATAAGGGTGCGCAGAACCAGCTTTCCAAAAAGATTCAGCATCACAGAGAAGAAGTGCTGGACAGTTATAAACAGTGGTGCAAGTAGAAATCATTTCTTGCCAGTACTGCACTCGTGGGAGGGACATGGGGGTAGAGGGGGCCCCTGACCTCCCCATGTGGCCCTCCAAGTTTTTAAATTGTTCTGGATGAAACTGACAATGCCTGAGCTGTCAGATCAAAGGAGCTTCATTCAAATAAAGGTGAGCAGATGTGTGATAAGTCTTAGCTCTGTTGCTAAGTTGAGGAACATATTTTCAGCAAAGTTCTTGGCAGATTCCTGAGGCAGCTGGTTTAAGTCCGTCAGTGTCCAGCATTATTATCTTCACTTATAGTTCTCTCACCCACTGTCATAAATATAAAGGGAAGGGTAACCACCTTTCTGTACACGGAACTATAAAATCCCTCCTGGCCAGAGGCAAAACCCTTTCGCCTGTAAAGGGTTAAGAAGCTAGCATAACCTCGCTGGCACGTGACCAAAATGACCAATGAGGAGACAGGTTACTTTCAAAGCTGGAGGAGGGGAAAACAAAGGTTCTCTCTGTCTGTGTGATGCTTTTGCTGGGAACAGAAAAGGAATGGAGTCTTAGAACTTAGTAAGTAATCTAGCTAGATGTGTGTTAGATTCCTGTTTTGTTTAAATGGCTGGTAACATAGCTGTGCTGAATGGAATGTATATTCCTGTTTTTGTGCCTTTTTGTAACTTAAGGTTTTGCCCAGAGGGATTCTCTATGTTTTTAATCTAATTACCCTATAAGGTATTTACCATCCTGATTTTACAGAGGTGATTCTTTTACTTTTTCTTTAATTAAAATTCTTCTTTTAAGAACCTGATTGCTTTTTCATTGTTCTTAAGATCCAAGGGTTTGGGGCTGTGTTCACCTATGCAAATTGGTGAGGATTTTTATCAAGCCTTCCCCAGGAAGGGGGGTGTAGGACTTGGGGGGATATTTTGGGGGGAAGACGTCTCCAAGTGGGCTCTCTCCCTGTTCTTTGCTTAACACGCTTGGTGGTGGCAGCATAAGGTCCAAGGACAAGAGGTAAAAGTTTGTACCTTGGGGAAGTTTTAACCTAAGCTGGTCAGAATAAGCTTAGGGGGTCTTTCATGCAGGTCCCCACATCTGTACCCTAGAGTTCTGAATGGGGAAGGAACCTTGACACCCACAAAGCTGGAAAATGAGGCATTTGTTTTCTTTGTTTTGCTGCTTCAGTTCCAGTTAACAAAATGTATGTAGACTAGTTTGGCTGCAAAGAAGAATTCTGTGTACACTGGGGACAACACCTGATTCCCATCAGGCTGCAGAACTGGGCTGACATCAGAATCCAAATATCCTCTGGTCAGTGCAAGCAGAGGCACTCCTCTAATGATTTGGACTTGATGCAATGCATTTTGGATGTCATGAATAATTCAGACCAAGGGGAGAAACAGAATCAAAACCACTGTTTAACACCTTCCATCCCCCCCACCCCACCCCTCTTGAGGACTCCTGACCAAGGTAACAGCACAATACATATGCTAACAAACTTAAACAAAGCATTTGTTTAAGTTTGTTAGCATATGTATTGTGCTATTAAAGCCATATAAAGAATGAATGCCCTCCCTAGATGTGTTTGCAGTCCCTCCCCGACTCCAGAGTACGTGAGCTAGCTCCAAGTCTTTCTGGTACCCCATAGCCACTAAAAATTTCTTGTTGGTACTGCGTACTGGAGGCTACCACCCTATTTGCACTCCTGAAAGAACTAGTTACAGTGATTTGTGCTAAAAGCCCATTGTAGTAGGCTACATCCTACATTCCTCACTGAAGCAAAACTCCCTTGAGAACAACGGGAGTTTTTCCACAGTAAAGATGTCATATATTGTTAGGATTTGGCTATAGTCAATTTCCAAGAGCAATTCCCTCAATGTGAATTGCTTTGCGTAAAAGAGTGAACATTGTATATTGGGATTGGATTTACTCGTCATGCCCTCCAAATCTAGCATGGGATATTATTAAGATAATGACAATTTCCCAAGATGGCTCCTGGGATCCAGGGTGTCTCTTATGGTAGTTGCTCCCCTCTGTGGCTGGTATATGGGCGGCTGAACAGGTATGCACATAGACTCAATCTACAGTGCTTTGTTCATTTATCTTCTTTAGCTGAGCATAAAGGCATGTACAACAACACCCTAACATAGCAACAAACCTTAACTAATCTGTACCTTCACTAACAAAAATGGCTCCATGCATTTCAATAGCCCTCTGAAAGCATCTGAGTTCTTGTAAGACGAACTTACTGCTTCACTTTGCAGTCTTCATTGGCAAGTTGCCACTGTCTAACCCAGTCACCCACGCACTGACCATGACAAAAGTCACCACAAAAATACTTAGCAGCTGACAACGTTTTACTTGGAATGTGTGGTTGGGATTTGTCTGAAAAGCAACAACAAACCATTTAGCTTTTTAGCTTGATTTGGCTGAAATCCTTTCCCAAGTAATTGGAGTTTAGCTGAATTCTCCATCTTTTTTCCTTTAAAAAATATTACTGTGTTATTAGTTGAAAGGTCGGGTAGTAGTCATCGTAATCAGTGTTTAGCGGTTCTTAATTACTGAGACTTACAGCCCATAGAAGAAAGAGGTTAAATAGGTCTTTTATAATAAGATCATTGTTAAATTCTTCAGTTGAAGAGACACCACTTGGCATTTATGTATTATTAACTTATGACTTCTAGCATTTTATTTGGCATCCACAAGCATCATATCTAGGTGCCTTAAAACACTCAAGTTGAGACATACAAGAGCTCAGTACCATGCCCCTCAGCTGTTTTCAGTATGCTTGTCACAGGCCTAGGCCAAAAGCCATTTAAGTTAACAGAAAACCTCCTGCTGACTACAATGATCAGGTTTTGATCAGGTTTCAGACTAGGAAAGTCAAGGTAGTAATTATTCATTTGGGATGTTGGGGTGCTTCTTGCTCCTTTCATGTCATTCATTCTCCATCTTCTCCCTCACTCCCTATCTTTCTCCAGCTCCCCCATACTGGCACCAATGCAGGACAAGGTTCTCATATATTTCACAGGGTCGACCTATTTCCTCAGTATTTCTGGCCATTAAGGCAGAGCAGGAATCATGGTGACAATTTGGGATATTCAGAGAATTTACATAAGCTCTCTACTCAGAAAGATTTTTTTGGAGATGGGGAAAAACCTGATTTCAAAAATATAGTATACTTTTGGTCATTTCTAATTGTGAGGTGTACATCTGTCAAACAGTTATTTCAGTTTCCAATTCATTATGATTCTGAACTGACTCAAATGTGGCTGCATACTCTGAGTGAAGATTTTAGAAATCTGTACTATATAATATGGTCATGTTTCTTCAGATAGCTGACATTCTCTTTAAGGCTTGCATTTTCAGTAACTTCTTTTCTGCACTAATTTTTTCATTGAGAATTTTCATCCTGATTTTTCCAGGCAGTTTTAGTATTTAGTTTGTGATTAACACATAGATTGAAGAGTCCTTAAGTACTCATTGATACAGTAAAATATAAGGGTTTATTGAGAGCCATTATGATGGATCAATAAGTACTCAACACTTATAAAATCCCTTTTGTACCATTATTGCATTAAATCTTAACAGCTCCAAAGCAATTGTCAAGTTCTATTTGGTGTGTAGAGCACATTTTTTAAAAGTCCTTATATATTTGAATGATGATGGAATTCAGTGGTGGCCAAACTTACTGACCCTCTGAGCCACATATAACAATCTTCAGAAGTTTGAGACGTGGGGCTCAGGGCTTCAGTCCCGTGAGGCATGCCTGCCCAGGCTCGGGACTTCATCCCCACAGAGAGTGGAGGCTCAGAGTTTCAGATCTGCAGGAGGTTGAACCCCAAGACACACCTCCCCATTGGGCAGAAGCCAGAGGCAACCCATGGGGGGGCACATGAAGTCGTGTCCCCCCAGATTTTTGCCATGTCACATGGTTCCGCCGGGCCCCCTCCCTGCATAGCAGCTGCTGGAGCCGGCAAGCTGGGAGCTGCAGCCATGGGTAGAGGAAACAGCAAACAGCTGGGAGTTGCAGGGAGAGCTGCTGCTTTTGCTGCTGCCTCTCCCCATGGAGCTAAAGCAGCGGCCCCTCCCAGAAGCTCCCAGCTGTTTGCCGCTGCCTCTCTGTATGGAGCTAACACCTGGGAGCTGCAGGGAGGGGCTGCTGATGGTAAGAGGGGGGCAAACCTTTAAAATGTCGTCCCCCACACTCTCAGCAGGGACCAGTCATCTCTGGCAGAAGCCCCTAGCCTCACAACCCTGCTGCAGAGCAGAAGTTCCAAGTTCCGCCCCCCGCACCCAAACTCTGATAGGCAGACAATGGGGGGCAGGGCATAGAGAACCAAAAAAAGCCATATTGTTGGGTTTATATTCTCGCCACAATGAAGACATAACCCCACACACTGAAATAACAATATATCATCATATTTGTAATGTTAGTTGTCGTGAAATTATGTTGTATCAAACTGTAGTTCCCTGAAAATTGTTTTTGTCTTTTTTTTTTAAATAATCAGCTTCCTGCTATTGATTTTTCTAAAGTCACATCAAGTTCAGAATTCCATTAAAGGCTGAGCTTGAGAAAAGCAATAATTTTTTGTTCATCCCTCCGTTAATGAAAAGAAAGTTCCATGTCAGTTGGACCTAGTCTATAAACCTTTCAATTACCATCTCAAGTGCATCTTAGATGTGAAAGTGAATGGGTTCCTTCAAATAAAGATAATATTGTTATCTTCCAATCTGGGGCGAAGACTGGGCTCCAAAAGCACCAGGAGAATCTGCTGACAATCAATGGGACTGCATTTTTAAAGACAAAAGGAATTATACAGTGAAATCTCTGAGAACTTTTATCCTCCTCTGACTCCTGTTCAATGGAATATGTGACCAGAAAGAGTCTCTCAATTTTGATTGCTTGTAAAGAAGAAACATTTAGCATGTGTCTGGGGGAAATCTACCTTCTCATTCAACGCAGACTTTCCCCATGACCATACACAGGCATGCGTCCCACAAACAAACTGCCCAGCAATGCTCAGGAAATACTTACTTCAAACAAGTTGCAGTTGTGGGAACTGTTGTGGTATATGAGCAATGAAAATGGATAATATAAGTACGGTCGGGTGTGTAATTTTGCTTGCATGCAATGGCCAAAGTTATAATTATTTTTGAACAAAATACCACAAGCATATTTGAAAATCATGAGCATTAATATGGCACATAGATTGAGATGGCCTTCATCTTGTTCACATAGAAAGTTGCGTTCACCCCAAAACAATATATAACTGAAGGTTATAGAATAACTGCTTTGGTTTGTGTGTGTTACAGACTGGCTAAAATGGATGAAGAGGGCTCTTGGGTAAAATCGCGATATCCACATTATTAAAGCTAAATTGGATGGGGAATGCGGCACAGAGGAAATGCTATACAGAGCTGGTTGGAAACAGGAATTTCCGTTGAGTGGGAAATTCCAGTATTTCAAATTTTGTTTTCATTCTGAATCAGAATGAAAAGCCCAGAGTTCTTCAGAACAAAAATCACAATTTTTTTATTCAGAACTATCAAAACATTTTATTTTGATAATGTCAAAACGTAATAAAATATAATACATACACTTCACATATAATACATGTTTATTTGATATAATTAAATATATCTAAATAATATTTAGATATAATAGAAAAGTCAAAATGGAATGAATCAAAACAAGAAATTACCAATTATTTGTCTTGACTTTTTCCTGTTTCAAATTGCATTGAAATCAAAACATTCCTGCAAAGCACTTAGATTTTGACAAATCTACAATTTCTGAGAGAAAACTCTTCTAATCAAAAAATGTCCCAAAAGCTCTAATGCTAAAGCCCAAGATAGTCCTGAAAACAGCTCTCTCTTTTTTGAACATCTGTTTTATTATTTATTGAGACTGGGATTTTTGAACAGTCTAAATGAGTTAGGAGCCCAATTCCCATTGACTTTTAATGGAAGCCGGTTTAGGAGCCGAATGCCCTTAGGTGCCCAGGCTTAAATGTCTCCTCATTTTTTTTATTATTGTAGCAGGATCTAGAGATCTCAGCCAACTCAGGGCCTTCATGCTGTTGGCAATATGCACTTAGAGTAAATGACAGTCTCTGTCCCAAAGAACTTAATGTCTAGAAGCCAGGATGTAATTGTTGGATGAAACAAAGCAAAGGGAGAGTAGGGAGGGAGAACGGGTAACAGTAAAAATAAGATGATTTAGTATAGACAAGATACATACATAAATTATAGGTGACATAAATCAATTGGCAGTAGTAGCCACAGTAAATAACATTTACCACCTGCTTAATCATGGAGAAGATTAATAACAAAGTAAATGTTGAAGTCCAGGGTAATCTTGCAAGCACCACCCCATTTTTTAACATTGTTTAAATACTCATTTATTTAAACTTTGATGTGGTTTTCACAAGGCAGGTCTAAGCCGATTACTGTTTTAACAGTGTGACATTTCACTCCATCTATTTATGGAAATATGTTTGATTGTGATTATAATGTAACTGGAATATGCTTTATGCAAAAGGTCTCTTTTAAGGTATCATTACAAAGCTTATAATCTACTGAGTGTGTTCATCCTATTTGTATGTATGTATCATTCTTAAAAAGAAAAGGAGTACTTGTGGCACCTTAGAGACTAACCAATTTATTTGAGCATGAGCTTTCGTGAGCTACAGCTCACTTCATCGGATGCATACCGTGGAAACTGCAGCAGACTTTATATATACACAGAAAATATGAAACAATACCTCCTCCCACCCCACTGTCCTGCTGGTAATAGCTTATCTAAAGTGATCATCAGGAAATGGCCCAACCTGATGATCACTTTAGATAAGCTATTACCAGCAGGACAGTGGGGTGGGAGGAGGTATTGTTTCATATTCTCTGTGTATATATAAAGTCTGCTGCAGTTTCCCCGGTATGCATCCGATGAAGTGAGCTGTAGCTCACGAAAGCTCATGCTCAAATAAATTGGTTAGTCTCTAAGGTGCCACAAGTACTCCTTTTCTTTTTGCGAATACAGACTAACACGGCTGTTACTCTGAAAAATGTATCATTCTTGTATCTGAAACTAAAACTATGAAGTATTACTCTGAGGTCTTATTGTAATTATGCAAAGTGTGGGCCATTAATAATGGCTTGGAATCTTGATGGCTCCCATTAACCAGGACAATTGGTTTTAAATGGCTCTGTTTACCTGCAAACCTTCCTGGGTACATGCAGGCCAACCCTGAAAGAATGGAGAATGAGGTCTTACAGTGAGGTATGATCATGTCACCTGGTACTGGAATCCATTTTAAACCTGGTGCTTTTCCATTTAGAAGAAAGGGTGGGAACCCAGAGAGAGACAAAGGATTCCTGCCTTGTGCCAAAGCTATAAAAGGGGGTGGAACAGAACAAAGGGGGCAGCAGTCATGAGAAATCCCCTTTGTGACCACCTGAGCTGGAACAAGGACTGTACCAGGGGAAAGGATTGGGCCTAGACTAAGAAGGAGTCTAGACTGTGAAAGAAGCTTATTGGAACATCTCTGAGGGTGAGATTTACCTGTATTCCGTTTCTTAAATGTATTAGGCTTAGACTTGCATGTTTTGTTTTATTTTGCTTGGTAACTTACTTTGTTCTGTCTGTTATTACTTGAAAACACTTAAATCCTTCTTTTTATACTTAATAAAATCACTTTTGTTTATTACTTAACCCAGAGTAAGTGTTTAATACCAGGGGGAGCAAACAGCTGTGCATCTCTCTCTCAGTGTTATAGAGGGGAGATAATTTATGAGTTTACCCTGTATAAGCTTTGAACAAAGTAAAACAAATTTATTTGGGGTTTGGATCCCATTGGGAGCTGGGTGTCTACCTGCTGAGTGGTTTTCAGTTAAAGCCTGCAGCTTTGGGGACCTGGGTCTGTGTTGCAGCAAAGTGTTGTGTCTGGCTTAACAAGACAGGGTTCTGGAGTCCCAAGCTGGCAGAGAAAACAGGGTAGTTTCAGCATGTCAGGTGACAGTCCCAAGGGGGGTCTCTGTGACCAAACCCATCACAAACAGCACAAAGTTTAACAAAATCATGCAAATTTATCTTAACAAATAAAGCTCTCCCAAACCTTTCCAGACCCAGCACAGACTCTTTCATGTCATGAATCTTAATATGTAACAGAATTGCATCTTTTAGACCCCATTAAAGTTGCTTTATGGCCTCCCACACAATTTTCCCCAAAATATATTTTTTTCAACCTCCCTCAGCCCTTCTCCTCAGGGAAATCCAAGAAAACAGGTTATTAAACTGATTGCCTATGGCAACAATATACAGTTCCACTGGAAAAAGTCAAAAGGACTCTACTATATGGGGGAGTTTCACAGTCTTCATAATCCACAATCAGAAGGTAACAATGAGCAAAGCATGTGCTTCATGAAAAATGCAGTTTTTCTGTAGCTCATTGCTCTTGACTGAAAGCAAAATTTATTGAGAGAGAAGTGTGGTCTAGTGATCTACAATGGAGCCAGAAGCTTCTAAATTCCAATCCCCACTCTCCATCTATCATTACATGTCTTTCTCTACCACACCCGTCAGTACAGTTCCTACACTCTCGCAAGGTTTTCCTCTATAGCATTAGGCATGTTAGTTGATGTCTGTGTCTCTCTGTGTCCTCCTCTGGAAAAGAGGGACACTAATAATTACCTTCCTCCCAGGAGTATTTTAAGGATTAATTTGTTAATGGCGAAAATGTGGTCTAAAAGTGGTTTTAAACGTTATTGCTATCTCTTAGAACCTGATTCCAGAAATTAATGATATCCAGTAAAGCAGAGCTGCTGCAAGTGCTTCACAATTGATGTTGGCTGAACAAAGTTTATGGAGCTTGGTATTTTGAAAGATTTTAAGTGATTTTTGAGATTTTTAATTATTGATCGTCCTGAATGTGCGTTAGCCTCCCACACAGCTTATTTCTTTTAACTTAGAAGGCTTATGGGTTTCTGCTTCAGTTTGGGCTCTGGTACAGCTCTCCATTTTTGGCCTCTCTTGGGATGCTGAGCCTTCCAGCTTCCTTATGGCAGTGTAGAGAAACTCTGCAGAATAGATTACTTTTATTTAAACCAGTCAGATGTGCACATGTTCTCAGTTGTTTTGAGCATAACATTCATGTGCACAGGTTTCTCAGTGCTCGAGGTGAATAAATTAGAAAACTTCTCTTCTGTTAGGAGAATGTGCAGATATTCACATACCCCCTACAAATGTGCTGCACAGACATTCCTGGAAACACTGCCTGAGGAACATAGCACTTCTGGGAATGATGGATGCTCTTGAGCAACTCAGAATCTGTCTCTGCAGCATCAATCCAGACATTTATTGTTTTGTAAAAGCAAATTTTATGTGCCAGATTTTCATTGTACTAAGGTCGGGCAGCCTTAAGGTCCCTGAAGGGCCTTTATACTCCCTGGGTGGCATAAAGGAAGAGGGTTTAGTGTAAATGAGAATCTGCCCATATGGGAAGGGCTATGAGAGACCTGGTGTTGCCCAAACAGAGAGCGATTACACAGTGGAATATGAAAATCTTTACTCTCTGCCAGGCATTCATCATCCCTCTCTTTTTTGTTGCATTTAGGTTACATGGCTTGGCTTCTTTACACAGCTTATTTGTGCTTTCTAAGAGCCAAAAGCTTCAGCCATGTCTGTTCAGAGTATAGAAAGAAGAAAGCTGTGCAGAAAACTCTGGATAATTGTGGAACAAAATCTTAATTCTTTTTATGTGTGTTTTTTTCCAATGAGGCTAAACAAGATTTTATATTTCTCAGGGTTATATTCTTAATTGCTTAGTAGTGACTTGCTGGCAGCTAGCAGAGAGACTAGCTTGGAGCCAAAAGAAGACTGTAGCTGGGTTTAGTCTGCTGGGCCACTGAATGAACAGTGCCTCCCAGGGATTTTGTGCTCCACATTTCTGTAAAACAGATTACAGCTGTTTGTGATTTATTTCCCCCTGTACAGCGTTCCATTTGGTGGAGTGATAGTTGTTTCCCATACAACATCTGACTTTGTGGTTGGAAGAGATCTCAGGAGGTCATCTAGTCCAACCCCCTGCTCAAAGCAGGACAAACCCCAACTTCATGACCTTACCTGTTGTTCACCTTGGGTTTCTTTTTTTTTTTTCCCCCTTCAAAAAAGCCTCCTGGATATTTAACATGAATGCTAGACCCATGCCACTGTCTGTCAAGGCACCCCTTTCGCTATGTGATTCATAATAGGAATGTGCTCAGATCTCTTTTTCCCTGTGTCAACCAGTTTCAGCTTGGTGTCCAAGCATGCAATGTGGCAGTTCTTTCTTATTCCGTCAGTGCTTGTGTGTGGCACATTTGTGTTCCTTTTGTGATCACAGTAGGAGTCCATCCCTCTATAACAGGGGTTCTCAAACTGGGGATCAGGACCCCTCAGGGGTCATGATGTTATTACATGGGGTGTCATGAGCTGTCAGCCTCCACCACAAACCCCGCTTTGCCTCCAGCATTTATAATGATGATAAACATCTTAAAAAGTGGTTTTAATTTATAAGGGGGCTCGCACTTAGGAGGCTTCCTATGTGAAAGGGGTCACCAGCACAAAAGTTTGAGAACCACTTCCCTATAAAAATACTCATAACTCCTATGAAAGATATTGAGTTCTAAATATGCATCAAATAGATTGAACTTCTTGACACTGATAATGCTGCTTTTGGAGAAATATGAACATACTTGCCAATGCCAATGGAAGATATACCTAGGAGGACATACCCAAGCCAATTTGGTTTTTTAATACATCTAATAGTCCTTTTCCAAAAAGAAGTGCAATCTCTCTTATTGGTGGTGTAACTCTCTGCCCAGCTGTGTCACCAATTCATTGTCTGACCATGGACAAGTCACTTAAACTCTTGCTGCCTCAGTTTCCTCATCTATAAAATGAGGGTAATGATACCTATCTTGTACTTGTAAAGTACTTTGAGACCAAGAGATGAAAATTGCTATGTAAATGAACAGTATTATTTATAATTATTTTTAGTTATTGCTATTTAAAGGGAATGTTGTGTTACAGCATAATATTAACATGGCAGCACCAGTTTTTTTTACTTCATATTGTGTGAATTTTCTGCTTTGGGCTTTGAGCTACGTGTGCGCATCCTCTCCCGCTCGCTCTCTCAATGGTCAGTGAATTTGCTGTTCATGGACGAGGGTCGTTCTGGAGACTGAAGGTTCTGTCCTCTCATTGAACAGGTATGGCAAGCTTATAAGCAGTGTAAGTTTTCTCACGTGAGCCTATCAGTGTTCCATAATTCTGACCTGGAAGCACCCTGCCTACAAGCTAGAAAGGTAGATCAGACTTCATGTTAATTGAATGGCCTCTCCATTGAAACTAACACCACGGATGAGTAGCTTTTGTGATGCAGAGACTTGCCCAATAGGATATGACCCGAAACCACAAATTTTTTTCATCAAAAATCACCAAAAAATTGGTAGGTGGCAACAGCTTTCGGGCTCGATTTGGATTCAGATGAGTGACCTAGACATGAAAAAGCCGTACCCCTTTGCCAGTCCTTGAGATTACTCATGGCTGGCACCCTTTCCTCTCAAAAATTAGAGCTCTGAATGTGTGTATATATGTGTTTAACCATGCACCACACTGGAAAATTACCTTCTCTCTACCAAATCCTGTGTGTACTATCCATCTCTCTGTGGAAGCATGTTGAATAACTGACATCTGTGTAAGCATGAGCACATCAAGCATTTACAAATGCCTTTGGAGGGTATTTTATAGCAGTGCCCTTCTGACATCTGCTATGACACAGCTGTATGGTGCACCTTGATTGAGATACCATAACTTATCCTGCTTTCTTTTTAACAGGGCCTTTCATGCATTGTATCAGAAAGCTCCCTGCAAGGGATTGAAACATTTATCATTTTGAACTGAAACATTTCTTAAGCAAACATCTCTGGTTCCTGTCCCTTTTCCCTCATGTCGTTTTCTCTCTTCCTTACATTAGAGTTTTGGAGCAGGAACCACACTGCAAACTGACACCTGCTTTATATTCTGTACATTTTGCTCTAATCTGACCAGCTACCACAATTAAGAACTAAATCTCAGACCTGTAATGGATCCACACAATCACAGAGTAATTGATGCCTATTTACTAGGTTTCCAAGTTTCATTCTGATCTAATTGTATATAGAAAAATAAAGAGCTCTTAAAGAAAAGTGTTTGTTCTTGAATAAATGTAATGTGACTATAGGAGATACTAAATTAGGTTTCCAGCCCAGCTGGTTGACCTTATAAATTCTGTCAGCCAAATGGTCGCCAGTGTAAATAACACTCATTTTTCTTAGTGTCAAAGCTTTGTAAGTTTAGACTGATCTAAGTGTTGCTGCATGTGCTCAGTTCCCCCTGAGTACAGGACCTCACGGACTGTTTCAGCTCATGGTCTGAGGAAACATACCTCATCTGTTTTACATTTCCTTTGTAGCCACTCTGGAGGCTAATGGAGAGATCTCAGGCTGCGTTGCTAACAGTACAGACTAAGTGATGAAAATCTCAATGGAATTCAGACTTCCTCAATACTTATACATGTCTGTAGGGCGATTGTGAGTTAATAATCTTTTCCTGAAACCACTTTATATTTAACAATTTTTTTTCTGGCGTAGTTCCTTCTTTCCCAAAGGAAATTTCCTAAACCTTACTACTAGCACATATGTAACGAGGTCAGTCCAAATCATGCTATCAAATCATGTGATTCTCAGTTTTATCAAAATGCAGATAAAAGAAGCAATAAGAAATTTCTATTAATATTTTAACATCTGTTTTTGTGTTACAATTAGATGTGAGGCCTAATTAGAAAGCAGGAAAATGTTTTTAGAAGTACTCGATAGTCACTAGCACAACTGAACGCAAACAAAAGAACATAAAACTCCTTAAATTTAGTATCTGTCTTCTCTTTGCACTGCAGACAGAAGCTTTGATAAACAAATATATTGTGCTATGGGATTCATTGTGGCTTAGTTTTGCCCATCTATTAGCTTCCAGTTCTAATTCAGTTTAAAATTCATAACAATATTTTCTGCATGTGGGATTTTTCAGGTACTATATTATAATAAGAGGACCAAAGGTTAGAGATTGAAAGATTAAAGTAATCCCCAAATGCCATAGTTTATTCATAAATTCTCCCTCTACTATGCATATATAAAATCCAAGTTCTCCACTTGCCATTCATGTACCTTTTAAATAAACACATATTTCTTTGCCTTGTTTTGTTTTTGCAACCGCTATGTGTATAGTTTCTAAAGTTTATGAAGCCCTGTGGGATTAGCAAAAGAGAAGATACACGTGTACATGCATGCCTTATTTTTAAAGTATCTGAAACAACATCAACCTCTATTTTTAGCTTTCTTCCTTGCTTCCCTATCCAGTACCTTGACTGTTTTTGTCCATACAGCAAGTCATCTCTGGCACTGCAAATCTCCTTTAGGATGTTTGGGTTTTTTTCATTTTTCTGGAGCCGCTCTCAGTAGTGCTCTAACCTCCTATGCAACACATGCTGAATGAGCTGTTTTGTACAAAGCCAGAGCAGCCCCAAGCAGGTGCTTTACTTTGCTAGAATGGATGAGGGAGGGGCAGGAAGTGTACTTAGAGCTCATTGAGTCTTGCCAAGCTGGTTGAAAGCTGGATTGTCATTTTGTGTGTGTGTCTGAATCAATTCATGTGGGTTCTCAGGTACTTAAGTTTGAAAAGGTTTGAATGATCCTCTATGTTCAAATCTCATTGCAAACCTGAAGACAAGCATAGAGTTGTCAAGTTCTCCAGGAGTTTGTTGGACCTTGAAGTGGCATAATTTCCTATATTGGAAAATGCCATGTGATTTTTCCCCAATTGATTTTTCCCAGTAGTCATGGTTGACACTTGAAACATCTCCATGAACAGAAGTTTTCCAGTGTACATGAATCCCTAGTTAGAGCAAAACAAGTTCATATATTGCTTTGACAAAAAAGCTTGAAGAGATCAACAAGTCCAAGAGAAGCACAACTGGATAGTGGACACAGCTTGAACGTGCATCAAGTTTACATTTCTCTAAGTGTATGTCACACACACAATTCTGACATCCTAGTTGTCTTTGATACTGACAGATGATCATTTCTGTGACAGGTGGAAATAGGGCTTGTGACATAAAAAGACCACTGCTCATCACCATTAACACTTATTAACCCTTTCAAAATGCCACTCTATGTAGATGTGTGTTGGGTAAGGAGTGCTCTCCTAACAGTAATAATGTGCACCTGTCTGGTGTCTGTCTGTGGCCATGAGCTCTCTATTGGGCAACTGCACTTACTTTGATTTTAGAGCTGAGTTACTATCAGGGAGCTTGCTGTGAACATCAGTTTGTGATTTTTAACAAGATATTTTGAGTACAGTGGCATTGCATGGGAGCAGCTGAGAACTGCATTTGGCCCACAGTGTACCTTCAGGATTGTGGGCGCTTTCTGAGTTGTGTGCACGTGATGTGCAACCCTGAAATGTCACATGCAATTTGTTAAACTACAAGGTCATTCCTCCTTCCTGGTGATGGCCAAGTGTTAGGCTCCATGAATCCATGAATTTTTTATTCATATTCAAACTGCCACACAAGATCAGACCAAAGGTCCATCAAAGCCCAATAACCTGCCTCAGGCAGTGGCCTATGCCTGACACTTCCAGGAAAGGTAAAGACAATCCACTATGAAATATTGTCCTTTGGCCAGGGACAGGGAAATTGTTCCTGAGCCCAGCTGGTGAGCACTCTGTGCCCTGAAGCATGAAGTCCGATTACCCTTGTAATTTTTACCCATGCTTGTTGAACTACAGACAATATTATCTATGTAACTGTCTAATCCAACTTTGAATCTTACTAACCCATTTGCCTCTCAATAATATCATGCAACAGTGAAAACAACTTGGCAGTTTCTATCCTCCTACTCTGGTGATTTTCTGGTAGGAAGCTCATTTGCTCCCACTCTCCATAATGATGAACTGTTGTACAGCAGGAGTCATACAGCAGAGAAGACCCATAAGTCCAGAAGAACTGCTACTGTACTCACACTTTCCTTAAGCAAAAGGACACATGCACAAGTGGATGCTGAAGACATGTTAAAAACCAATTCCCCTCCACCTAATGAAATCAAATCTTACACTATAGCCAGGCTTGGACTTTCCTTGGAATTAGAAAACATGCTTTTACATGTTAGAGCTTCCCATTCTTCAGTCACACTTTTGGAAGCCAATGTACTGTGACCTGCCAAATTGAGACTGAAACTGCACATGAGGTTTGGTGGCAAGGTTTGGTCTGCACAGATTGAGTTTGCAAGAATTATATACCTGTTTTGGTACCACTGCAAAACTAATGGTCTGAGAAATGTAATAATATGTCCATTTCTCTTTGGATTGGTCATTTGGCAGAGCTGAATAATAACTCATTGTGATTTACCGCTTTTGAATTAAATGCAGTTGCAATGTAGTGGAGGTGTAACTTAATCTAGGGTTATGTTGATCAGAATATGAATGTAAGTGACACAGTAGTTTAATTTGCACCTAACTGGCAATCACCATCGGACCTCTGTGTCCATACCAGAGCCTTGTAAATACAGGAGTGATCTGGTCCTAAGAGAGGGCAGGTGGAATTTCCACTGCCACATTCCTCCAGGGGAGCTCTGCCTTAAGTTCTGCTGGGGATTTTAGAGGAGTCCTATCAAGAAAAGCTGTAGTGGAAACAAGCTGATTCCTCACCTCTCCTGGCCACCAGGGCCAAACCCCTTCCTACACAGTTCTGCACCCTTATAGATTCCCTCCAGCAGACGGGAGATTGGAGGGATTTTGAGCAGCTGCTACAACCACCCTCCTGGCAGACTTTCTGCCCGTGTTTAGGCCCTTTGAATGGAATGCAAGGAAGGGGTGAATTTTGCCCTATAACATACAGATAGCCATAACATACAGAGGTGTAATTAGCTGTAACATACAGAGGTGTAATTGAAGATCAAATTCTGTTACTGGCCCTTTCAGCATGCCCTGGATGGCTGTTCCCTGGCCATTTGCTCAGTTTTTGGCCAGGGCTGGCTTGTTCTGGCCATCCCCTACCTCCCACAGATAGAAGAGAGGCTGTCAGTGCTGACTTTCTCTCACCAGAGGGCCACTGTTTGAAATAGGATGTTGGCTTGAGCTGGTCACAAATGTTCCATAAAACACATCTTCTATGTGCAAAATGCCTTTTTTGCTAAAATTTCTTTTTTCTCAATAAGTGTCAGTTTTTTTCAAAAATTTTCATAAAAAAACTGAAAACTATTTTTTTTTTTTTTAGTTTTCAACAAGCAAAAAAAGAATGTGTTTGGGGCCAGGGGGGAGATGACAATTTAAAGAAAATAATTCGTGATGGGATTCTTCTTCATTTTTATCAAAAAAACAATTCGACAGGAAAAAAAATATTTCCCAACCAATTCTAATATTGGACTTTAGGGACCAGTGTTCTCAAACTGTATCTGGAACTACGACAGTCTTGAAGCTTTCCCCGGGCCCACACAGATCTAGGAGAACATTATCTCAGCATCTACCAGGGATGAGTCTTGTATTTCTCATGCTCAGACTTTTGCTTTCTTTATTCAGCCTTGTCTGAGATTTGAGTCCAGATTTCTTTCTCTTGGGCATGTCTGACAATGTAACCGTCATCACGGTACAATTCAGTGTGTCTAACAACCAGCTTATTACGGATAAAAATAGAATTATCAAAATAAAGATGAAACATAAACACCCCTCAAACTATTATTGATTAAAATATTGCTGGGCAAGAAAGACCCTTATGTCACCAAGTAGAGAGTGCTGATCAGGTCATGGCAGGTTGATCCTTTCCATCATAGCTCCAAAGCCATCTTTCCTTTCAATGGCTCTGCATCTGACATGCATGGCCTTTTCCCTGTCTGCTCAGGTCTCGTAACCAGGCAAGGGTCTATTTCCCTTGTTCTGGGAAGCACCTATGTTTTATAGAAGAGCAGTTGTTTTTGTCTTTCTCCAAATGACCTATCTCTGGTATCCTTTATGTCCGTTTTTTGGGAGACTCCTTCTATTGCCCAATACATCCACAAAGATGACCAATGCTAGCTCCCTTTGATAGCCATTCAGATAATGAGCTGTTACCACCTTTGACATCACTTTTGATTGTGCCATCTTCATTCACCTAGAATAGTACCTTACTAAGTAGGTATTAGCGCGGGTCAGAAAATGAAGGGAGGGGAATATCATGAAAAATATGAACATTTTGAAGTCATTTTCATTCTACAGGTATCAAACGACCTCTGTGTAGCTTGAAAGTTTGTCTCTTTCACCCATCTCTAGTAAGCAGTCTTGGTGGTTTTAGTGGGAGTACTTGTGAAGTAAGGTTGTTCTCCACATGAATGAGGATGGCAGTCTCAGCCCTTAACAATTTCTCAAAATGCACCTAAAGAGAATCACACCTGAGCTGCTTCTTCAAACCCCAGTATGAGCTGTTGGCCCAAGAGTAAAAGTATAATTTATCCATTCAGAAATTACAAAAAGTTCAGAAGTGCAATACAAAACTATAAATCAGATATCCTGATAAGTGTCTATTCGATTCGATTTAATCTTTGACTGCATATTGGAAAAAGAAGCAATGGAAGAATAATGTTGAGAGACACATTAATTTAGATTTCAACTGGACGCAGTATTCACTTCCTGTCTTAAACTGTTCTGTAGTGTCACTTTACACTATTAAACAGGTGTGGCATTTAACTGCAGATGTGGCTGCATTTTACCAAGTAGTGAAGTGATTCCTCTATTTGTAAAGTTTATGATGTGTTTTCTGATCTTCTTGCACTTTATAAACTTTAGATAGTAATGATCATGATCAAAATTCTGCTCTCAGAAATGCACACATAAATCCCATTGAATGTAATGGGCATTGTACACTGGTACCTATGCATGAGTCTGTGTAATTGAAAATCATAAGGAAAAATAATATAAAAGTGTAGTATGAAAACATTGAATTTGTACAAAAGCTTCTGTTTCTGCATGCTCATAATTTCATTATATGATCAGGCAAAATTAGATACACATTCCATTTATGATGTTTTAGTAAAATTCTACCTGCATAATTCACTTTAAACATGTGGACTTCATTTGCTCTCACACCTGCCTATATTTATTTGTTATGAAAGGTTCATGGCTGCGTGAGTTATGTGACCTATTCCCATGATGATTAGAGTTAAATGTGTTTCCTGCTCTCCTGAATTCCAAATAAACTGAATAAAACAATCCATAGATCCCCAGCGTAATATCCTGAGTCTACAAATACACACACAATAAGTCAAAAAGTAGGAAACAATCATATTGCTGCTTTCTATTAACTAGCAGCTGTGAGAGAAAAGTAATAAGGGGAAAAAACCTGATGAACCAGTGAGCTATACAGAAAAACATTTGAGTATTATATGATTTGCTGAGTTACTATCTTCAGTGAATGCTGCAAAAATTATTTGCATAGTTCCACCAATTTTTATTCAATCAGTACATTGGTTTTGGCTTTAATTATTTTGAACCAGGTATTCTTAATACATACAAGAAGAATTCAAACACACAGATTGGACCTATGAGGTGAAATGACATATTCTGTTTCTAGCTAATGTGACATTAACACTCGCTGTGCGCATTTGGGTAAATATGGCCTAATTCTGACCTCACTTTGCTGTAAAAACTCCATTGACTTCAGTAGAATTATTCTTGATTTATACCAATGTGAGATCAGAATAAGTTCCTAAAATCTCTCAGGATGCCAAATCATGGACGGCGCATGGACCGCCAACTAGGGGAGGCTAACTCCCAGCCCCGCCCCTTCCAGCAGAGACCCCGCCCCTTCTGCCCCCCCGCTACAACCTAGTGCCCATCACCATGGCCGCCAGGCCCCGCCCCAGGCTAGCACCCCCAACCCTGGAGTGGCCCCTGCCCCCCCTAACCCCGGAGCGCTGGGAGGACAGGCGATGGGGCCCCGGCCCCACAGTGCCAGGCAGGGTGGCACGGTCCTGGCCCTGGAGTGCTGGGCATATGTGGCCTTAGTGCCAGCCCCAGCCCCAGCCTGAGCCGGGGCCACTGCACACGGGAACTGGTTTCAGTATCGGTTTTAACTGAATGTATCAAGTTTTATTTATCTGTGTATTTATTCTCATTCACCAGATTCACTAAGAAGTGAATCAAAAGGATTAGGCAAGGAACTACTGAACACTAGCAAGGGGATGAAATTGCTGATCTCTGTTTTCCATAATCTAAGTTTTTACTTACAAATATGAAATGTCTAGCCCTTGGGCCTGATTCACTAGCCATTCTGCATATGGAATTCCTACTCCCTGCAAAGGGAGTTCTACACGCAGAGCAGCTACCAAGTCGGGTCCATTACTGATACACAGTAAAACAATTGGGCCCTGATCTTCAGCTGCAATAAGGCCACTTTATACTGCACTAACAATGCAAAATGGCCCTTAATCCATTTTACCATCCACGGGAGCATCACCGCCCTGTGGGCAGATGGTGTCAGTTAAAAATCCCAGGATCAGGGCAATGCAAAGGTAACTAAAAGCCACCTTTGCAAAGACTCCACCTGGGGTGCCCTGTGCACTCACTGACTGCAGCTGAGTTCTGAGGTAGCCACATACATTGGGCATCAGCCAGAGAGGAAATCAAGAGGAACCCTCTCAATACAAATCCTGCAATTGTGGCTACATTATCACAGTAGTGTAGAAGCTTCAAATTGCATTATGAAAAGACACATCCCTATTTGGTGCTAGGGGTAATTACAACCCCCTATGCTGTATGATTTGTTGATTTTTAGAGATAAGATAGTTCATGCCTCAGAATAACTCTGTGTTCTGCGTCCTGATGACTTTGACCTTTCAAAAGACAAGAAAACAAAGTTGACTTGCTCTAACAAACAATGGGTGGTATTTATTATTTCAGTCTGGATGCTTCATAAATCCAATTCTACACCTTTATTTAGACAGTTATCCCTGGCAACCTATGCACAGATTTTCTTAGAACATGGTGTACCTTATTAGTACTTATATTTTGTAAGTATCCACTCATGTGGTCACCAAAGTCCACCCCAATAAAAACAATAGTTTTAAAGAAAAAATATTAATGTTTAGAGGTCTGTATAGCAGTTAGAAAGTCTCCAGAAGTATGCAACAGCCTTGGAACATTATCATGCTAGATTCACCGCATGTAGACTATTCTAAGTATGCTAATATTGGGCAACTCCATTATTGAGTCAAATCACGAGAATAAAATTTAAACCTAAAGATAAAATTTAAACTCATGAAATATGTGCAAAATCTTTTGTGTTTTGGTTCCCTGATAACTATGTCATTTGCTTTAATGATTTCCCCATCCTCCCTATATAAGAGCATAAGAGCGGCCATACTGGGTCAGACCAAAGGTCCATCGGGCCCAGTATTCTGTCTTCCGACAGTGGCTAATGCCAGGTGCTTCAGAGGAAATGAACAGAACAGGTAATCATCAAGTGATCCACCCCTTTTGCCTATTCCCAGCTTCTAGCAAACAGAGGGTAGGGACATCATCCTGGCCCATGTTCTGGATCTGATTCTGCTCTTGTTATATCAGCAAGTTGTCAGCAGGTCAATGGGAGTCATGCATGCAAATCTTCGCCCTTGAGACAATTGCATCAACAGGAAAATCAATTTCCTCATTCCCCTTAATGAACTATAAAAATATACATAGATCTCTCTCTCGATATATATAAATATAGATTTCCGTCAGTGGACCAATTCAGCTGTTGTTTACAACAGTATAAATCCAGACTCAAGTCATGGAATTCCAACTCCCTTCCCCAAAATGGTATAAATCACTAGGATTGTAAAAAATAGCATTGGTCCTTTTTTTTTCAACTGAGCGGCATGTGATTTGCAAACCCGCAACAGCTGTTCCTTGTACCTGTTTTTTGGTGACAGCTTTTTTCACTACTCTTAAGGAATGAAAAAGCCAGCCACAGATTGTGCAACAAGTCTGGGCTGATGTGGCAATAAAAATATGTTAACATACTGTCTTCTAAAGCAGTTTAGATGAATATCATTGTTTCCTGTTGGCAGATAGAAAGAGAGTGGGGAAGCAAGGCTCTGCTCAGGAAATTGTTTAGCAGATGGCATGGAAATTAGCTGCTTATTATTAATCTGCCAGGTCTCTCAATTCATGAATTGCTTTTTGAACATTGAAAAGGAGTGCATGTGTTTTTACCTAACAGGCTTTTAAAAATTACCTAATGAATAGCTGTACCACACGCAGTATCCATGAAAGTCCTCCCCACTTACGTTAACATGTCTCTGCGCTTGGACTTAAGAGTGAGCCAGTGCTATTTCCAGCTGTGATAATGTAGCCCTTGTTGCAGGATGTGATTCAATAGGAAACGTCTTCATTTCCTCCATGATTGATAATTATTAATGCACGAATGCTTTGTTTTAGGTTAACACTGTAAAATTCCCTTTGCCATGTATTTTAAGTAGCAAGTGTTTCATAGGAGTCTAGTCCTTGTAATGAAACCAACGGACGAAATTACTGCCCATCCCACAATGCTAAAGGTGATGTATGAATAATTTTTGAAACATACGCTTTTATATCCAGTCACAATATCCCAAGGAACGTTTGTGATTGTATTTATTACTTTATGCCATAACACTTCTTCAGGAACATAAGAAATCATGGGAAATCCAATCATTTCATGGGACTACTCACTTGAGTAAGGATTAATCACATGAGTAAAAGTTAGAGGCTCAGGCTCTTAAAAAACACCCCAAAACAACCCTGCCCCCCAACACACACACACATTAAAAAAGGATCTAGCATGACATTTCCAAACCATCTCTCTGTTATACCCCTTTCTCTCCATCCTTTGTCTGTCTTGTCTAATTAGATTGTGAACTCTTCTGGGCAGGGACTATCTCTTGCTCGGTTTTTACAGTGCCTAGTACGCTGAGGCTGTGATCGTGACTGGCCTGTAGGAACTACTGGAATATATAATAATAATACATCTATTAATTGCAAAAAAAATCTTATAGGTACTTGAGCACATTAAAGAGTTTCTGTGCAACACTCACTTTTGTAAAATGCAATACGTTTTATATAGACTGTAGTCTGCAAAAAAAAATCTAAATCTAAATTTTTCTGTTACCCTTTAAAACAATTGGGTAGTGGGGTGAAAAAACATGCACTACTTATTAAGTTTGAGACAGATGTGTTTTAGATTTCTCATCGTATTTAAATCTTGATCATTCGAGTTTATAATGGAAATGCTAACTTTAGCCTGAGCTGCAGTTTGGCTTTGCTACCAACGCTGCTATATTAAGATTGCTGTAAATCACAGATTATATTAGTGAGATTAATTATTCATTTAAGAACTGATCAGATGATGTGCACTTGCTAACTGAGGAGATTGTGGGTAAGTGTGTTGGAGGAATATTTGGTAGAAAGACTCTGTCTCTCTTTCTCTCTAACCCCTTCCTGTACTCCTCTCTCAGGTATATCTACACAGCAATAAAAAACCTGCTGCATCACATCTCTGAGCCTAGGTCAGTTGACTTGGGCTCAGGCAGCTGGGCTAAAAATTGAAGGGGAGCTGTTTGGACTTGGGCACTGAGATCCTCCCTCCTTGCAGTTTTTCAGATTCCAGGCTCATGCCTGAGCATCTACACTGCAATTTTACAGCCCTACAGCCTGAGCCAAATGAGCCCAGGTCAGCTGGCCCGAGCCAGCCACAGCCAGGCTGTGGGTCTTTTATTGCAGTGTAGTGTGACTGGGGAAGTGTAGGCTCTGGTCCCTCCTTCCTTGAGTGCTACGAATAGCTACTTGACAGACATAGCATAAAAGTGAGGTGTATCTGTGAGGAGAATTTTGCACAAATCTGCTCTCAGACGGGTGTGGTGTTCCTCCTTCATCTCAGTAAGGAGGTTAACCCTGGATCCAACACATAGTAGACTGAAAATCCACATTGTCTTTGGAGCCTGTCTTTTAAAAGATGCTAACAAACAGGACAAGTACCCAGACATAATTATTGTTGATCAAAAATATCAAAAGAAAGAAAGAGCACATATGTCTGTTTTCTAGAGGAAGGAAACAAATATTTGTCATCAGTATGAGTGGCGCCGCTGTTAGCCACTTAAATAGTTTTAAGTGACAATCCATTTCATTGTCATATTAAAACTACAGCCTCCTAGCCAGGGACAAGGCTAATTGCTTGAGCCCATCACTGTGTCAAAATTCCTCATTGATTTTCTACTCATTACAGCTGTTATGCTTCTCCTGGGCTATATTTTCAGTATGCACATACTGTACTTGAGCTCTTACTGGCATAGGGCATTTCAAATTCTATAGATTATTTTGCAATCTGCTGCAGAGTTAATGTGAAATAAGTTAAATGAGTCATGTAAAAGAAATGCAAAAGTAGATTGTCTGAGCATAACATGTCTTACATTTAAATATATCAATTTTCCTGTTTTGTATTGCACTTAGTTTTTGTGAAGCTGGTCTCTGGAAATTATATTATATTATACTCAAGGCTCAATTCTACCCTTAGCATGGATCTACACCCAAGAAATGTGCTATTGCTCACTGAACTGGGGGCATTGTCCTGGTGTAAATAGCAGTAAAACAGTGTTCACAGTAGCTATCCTGATCTGGGTACAGTTCCACCCAATGCCCATACACAGCTTACCAGTCAAACATTGCATTTGCACTGTCATCTGGGTGCCTATCCCAGCATTTCTGGCACCACTTCTTGAAGCAGTAGCTTGTGGGACATTTTGAAAGGGCTTCTGAGGGTGAAAGGAAATTGTGGGAGAAGGTCAGTCTCATAACTCCCTGAGTAGCGCAGACATTTTGGCTTTGCGCTTTCAGGACTAGTTCTATTCTGGGGATTGCAAAGTGTCACAAAAGTGCTTCTAGCACCAGCGGAGTGTTACAGAAATACGTGTGGAAAGGAAGTACAATAGTTAATGGGCTTTATGCTGCAACTCAGTGATAGGGAGTTCATTGACCTCTGGGCCTATGAGTTGCTCTAAAGGGGATGTTTGCTGGATGGAGCACTGTTCCTGGATCAGGATCACAACCACACATCACTGGGACAACCTGGCCACCCAAAAACTGAGGCTCCCCAAATTAGTAGCTACTCTTGGAAATGTTGGCCTGAGTTTCTACTAACAGTCTGAACGTAAGCGCTGCTCCTGCTTACTGAAGAACTGGTTTGTTAAGTTAATGCTCCATTGCCACAGTTATCTGAAACGGAGAGTTAATAGAAATCCTGCAGCTTCACTATTGTGACTGTGTGGTTTTTGTCCAAACAACTCGGTGATGTAACCTGCCATTGATAGGTATTCAACGGGCAGGAAACTGAATTATGAACCCTGTTCGTAAAAGGGTTTTGGTTTTTTGGAATGTAATTGTAGAAACCCAAAGAGGTGGGGGATTAACTTTTAGTTTTATGAGCACTTTTAAATCTAGCACTTTCCCAGCTATTGCTGGAGCGTTTATAGACAAATGCTTTGAGCAGCATCTTCTGGCAGTAAAAATGTGCCAACGCTGCAGGCTTCCCTAGAGCAGAGCTCTGTCAGTGCTGGTCTTTGATGTAGTGACATGCACCAGTGCATGTGCAGGACAGCTGTCTGCATAATGTCTTCCCACCAGCGTTTTCCCCTCCCCACAGGCAGTGACTACACAGTCCCAAGAATCTCCTCACGTAACTGGCATGTTAATCTCCAGAAGAGTACTGTTAATTTAAAAAGTTCTTAGTGTTCAGGCACCTTATGCAGATTCAGATTTCTGTATATGGTAGCTTTAAACATGCCTGCTTTGGCTGCCAACAGAGCGCTGGGCGGCAGAAAGAGACCAAATTTTAAGAATTCATTGCATACTGTTTATATATATGATATTAGAGAGAGGGGGAAATCCTTGGCATCTGCCTTTAATATGACCACTCTGTAGCACAGTCTGATATCTAAAATAGATTCAGATAATTTTGATTTAAAAACATGTATGCTAGCACCCTACCAAAAATGGCTTCTGAAATAATTAGTGGCTTGGTGTGATCAAGATGAGTGGCTGTACATTTCCATGTAATCTCCCGAAAAGGAAATCCTCTGAGAAACTATAATGTGATGTGTAGGTTTCAGAGTAGCAGCCGTGTTAGTCTGTATCCGCAAAAAGAAGAGGAGGACTTGTGGCACCTTAGAGACTAACAAATTTATTTGAGCATAAGCTTTCGTGAGCTACAGCTCACTTCATCAGATGCTGTCAAGGTTCCTCCCCCACTCTGAACTCTAGGGTACAGATGTGGGGACCTGCATGAAAAACCTCCTAAGCTTATCTTTACCAGCTTAGGTCAAAACTTCCCCAAGGTACAAAATATTCCCCCCCGTTGTCCTTGGACTAGCCGCTACCACCACCAAACTAATACTGGTTACTGGGGAAGAGCTGTTTGGACGCGTCTTTCCCCCCAGAATACTTCCCAAAACCTTGCACCCCACTTCCTGGACAAGGTTTGGTAAAAAAGCCTCACCAATTTGCCTAGGTGACTACAGACCCAGACCCTTGGATCTTAAGAACAATGAACAATCCTCCCAACACTTGCACCCCCCCTTTCCTGGGAAATGTTGGATAAGAAGCCTCACCAATTTGCCTAGGTGACCACAGACCCAAACCCTTGGATCTGAGAACAATGAAAAAGCATTCAGTTTTTTACAAGAAGACTTTTAATAGAAAATAGAAGTAAATAGAAATAAAGAAATCCCCCCTGTAAAATCAGGATGGTAGATATCTTACAGGGTAAATAGATTCAAAAACATAGAGAACCCCTCTAGGCAAAACCTTAAGTTACAAAAAAGATACACAGACAGAAATAGTTATTCTATTCAGCACAATTCTTTTCTCAGCCATTTAAAGAAATCATAATCTAACACATACCTAGCTAGATTACTTACTAAAAGTTCTAAGACTCCATTCCTGGTCTATCCCTGGCAAAGACCAGCATACAAACAGACACAGACCCTTTGTTTCTCTCCCTCCTCCCAGCTTTTGAAAGTATCTTGTCTCCTCATTGGTCATTTTGGTCAGGTGCCAGCGAGGTTACCTTTAGCTTCTTAACCCTTTACAGGTGAGAGGAGCTTTCCCCTGGCCAGGCAGGATTTCAAAGGGGTTTACCCTTCCCTTTATATTTATGACACGCCCCCCAAATCTCAGCTAGGGTGAAACACTGGCTGGGATTTCTTCCTAGAGCTCTAGGAAAAACAGAGTTAATAAGACACATGCATCTCTAAATATACTACCAAGTACATAAAGACTAACAATATTTTCCACATCTCAAGGACGATTTTAACCAGTTGATTCTGGGAAACTTTCACGGGAGAGTGCATCAGCCACTTTGTTAGAAGCTCCTGAGATGTGTTGGATGTCGAAATCAAAATCTTGGAGAGCTAAACTCCACCGAAGAAGTTTTTTGTTAGTTTCCTTGACGGTGTGAAGCCACTTCAGTGCAGCATGGTCGGTTTGCAGGTGGAAACGCCGTCCCCAAACATATGGGCGTAGCTTTTCCAGAGCGTAGACAATGGCATAACAGTCTTTTTCAGTGACTGACCAGTTGCTTTCCCTCTCAGACAGTTTTTTGCTGAGAAACACTACAGGGTGGAATTCTTGATCAGGTCCTTTTTGCATTAAAACTGCTCCCACACCACGCTCGGATGCATCTGTGGTTACTAGGAACGGTTTGTCAAAGTCTGGGGCCCTTAGTACAGGGTCAGACATGAGTGTCGCTTTAAGCTTGTTAAAGGCCTTCTGACACTTCACGGTCCACTGAACAGCGTTTGGCTGTTTCTTTTTGGTTAGGTCTGTCAGTGGGGCAGCGATTTGGCTGTAGTGCGGTACAAATCGTCTGTAATAACCAGCCAAGCCTAAGAAGGATTGAACCTGTTTCTTTGACTTTGGGACAGGCCACTTTTGGATAGCATCTACTTTGGCCTGTAGGGGGCTGATAGTTCCTTGACCCACCTGGTGTCCAAGGTAAGTCACTCTGTTTAGGCCTATTTGACACTTCTTAGCCTTAACAGTTAGTCCTGCCTCCCTTATGCGCTCAAGGACTTTTTGTAGATGTTCCAGGTGGTCTGCCCAGGAATCCGAAAATATGGCCACGTCGTCAAGGTAGGCAACTGCATATTCTCCTAATCCCGCTAGGAGACCATCTACAAGTCTTTGGAAAGTGGCGGGTGCTTTTCGCAGCCCGAAAGGGAGTACATTAAATTCATACAGCCCGAGATGTGTGATGAAGGCTGACTTTTCCTTGGCAGATTCATCTAGCGGTACCTGCCAGTACCCCTTGGTTAAGTCCAAGGTAGAGATGAACTGGGCCCGTCCCAGTTTCTCTAATAGTTCATCTGTGCGGGGCATTGGATAGTTGTCTGGGCGAGTTACAGCATTTAGCTTACGGTAGTCCACGCAAAAACGTATTTCCCCATCTGGTTTGGGAACTAGAACCACTGGAGATGCCCATGCACTTTCAGAGGGGCGGATTACACCCATCTGTAACATATCCTGGATCTCCCGTTCTACAGCAGTTTCAGCTTGAGGAGACACCCGGTAAGGTTGGACCCTAATTGGGTGAGCATTACCTGTGTCAATGGAGTGGTATGCCCGTTCAGTCAGTCCTGGGGTGGCTGAGAACGTTGGCGCGTAGCTAGTGCACAGCTCCTGGATCTGCTGTCGCTGCATACGCCCAAGGGTCATGGAGAGGTTCACCTCTTCCACACCACCACCACATTTCCCTTCGTAGTAGACACCTTCGGGCCACTCAGCATCATCTTCTCCCTGGGCTGTAAACTGACAAACCTTTAATTCTCTGGAATAAAAGGGCTTCAGAGAATTAATATGGTACACCTTAGGCTTTCGGTTGGAGGTGGGGAATGCTATGAGATAATTAACAGCTCCCAGGCGCTCCTGGACCATGAATGGCCCTTCCCACGATGCTTCCATTTTATGGGCCTGGAGCGCCCTTAAGACCATGACCTGGTCTCCTACTTTGAAGGAACACTCTCTGGCATGTTTATCATACCAGGCTTTTTGCTCTTTTTGAGCATCCTGTAAGTTTTCTCTAGCAAGGGCTAAAGAGGTTCGGAGGGTGTTTTGTAGGTTGGTTACAAAGTCCAGAATGTTAGTTCCTGGAGAAGGTGTAAATCCCTCCCATTGCTGCTTCACCAACTGCAATGGCCCCTTAACCTCACGGCCATATACAAGTTCAAATGGGGAAAACCCTAAACTGGGGTGTGGTACAGCTCTGTAGGCAAAGAGCAACTGCTGCAACACTAGGTCCCAATCATTGGAGTGCTCATTTACGAATTTACGTATCATGGCCCCCAAAGTTCCATTAAACTTCTCCACCATGCCATTTGTTTGATGGTGGTAAGGAGTGGCAACCAAGTGATTTACCCCATGAGCTTCCCAAAGGTTTTTCATAGTTCCTGCCAGGAAATTAGTCCCTGCATCTGTGAGGATATTGGAGGGCCAACCTACCCTGGCAAAAATGTCTGCTAGTGCCTGGCGCACACTTTTAGCCCTGGTGTTGCTTAGAGCTACTGCTTCCGGCCATCGGGTGGCAAAATCCATGAAAGTCAGTATGTACTGCTTTCCTCTGGGTGTCTTTTTCGGAAAAGGACCCAGAATATCCACAGCTACTCGCTGAAATGGAACTTCAATGATGGGGAGTGGTTGTAGAGGAGCTTTGACCTGGTCTTGGGGTTTTCCCACTCTTTGGCACACCTCACAAGACTGGACATAGGTAGAAACATCCTTGCCCATTCCCTCCCAGTGGAATGACCCCCCCAAACGGTCTTTGGTCCTGTTCACCCCAGCATGGCCACTAGGGTGATCGTGGGCTAAGCTCAAGAGCTTGGCCCGGTATTTAGTTGGAACTACCAACTGTCTCTGAGGATGCCAGTCTTTCTGGTGGACACCAGGAAGAGTTTCCTTGTATAAAAGTCCTCTTTCTACAACAAACCTGGATCGATTAGAAGAGCTGAGAGGCGGTGGGTTGCTCCGTGCCGCTGTCCAAGCTCTCTGGAGGCTTTCATCTGCTTCCTGTTCGGTCTGGAACTGTTCCCTTGATGCTGGAGACATCAGTCCCTCATTGGATTGTGGACCTAGGCTTGGTCCCTCTGGAAGCGATATAGGGGATGGAGCTGTTTCTGTTGACTGTGAACCGCTCTCCGCTGGTGCACTATGTAGGGATTCAGGCTCCGGCTGAGCCTCTCGTGTAGGGTTATCGGCTGCTGCCAGTTCAGGTTCAGTGGGGCCCTCTGCTGTTGAGGTTGCAAGTACTGGATTCAGTGCTGACACTGGGTCTGGTGTTGGTTGTTCGGCTGGTTCCGGTTCTGGGACTGGTTCCGTCTGGGTCTCTGGGACTGGATCCACTACTGCTGTTGCAGACATTGGCCTGAGGTCCAGGTCCATCACCTCTGACCAGGTCCTGATAGCAGTTTCCGGAACAGAGCTAGGCCTCACGGCTTGTTTAGCCTGGCTGCGGGTGACCGTTCCCACCCTCTTGGCCTGCTTCACATGCTTCGCCAAGTCTTCCCCCAACAGCATGGGGATGGGATAATCATCATAGACTGCAAAAGTCCATGTTCCTGACCAGCCCTTGTACTGGACAGGCAACTTGGCTGTAGGCAAATTGAAAGAGTTGGACTTGAAGGGTTGAATCGTCACTTGGATCTCTGGGTTGATTAAATTGGGGTCCACTAAGGAAGCATGGATAGCTGACACTTGTGCTCCGGTGTCCCTCCACGCAGTGACCTTCTTCCCGCCCACACTCACAGTTTCCCTCCGCTCCAAGGGTATCTGGGAGGTATCTGGGCCTGTGGGCCTCTGGTGTGATTCCGGTGCAATGAACTGTAATCTGTTGGGGTTCTTGGGGCAGTTGGCCTTTACATGCCCCAGCTCGTTACATTTAAAACATCGTCCAGCTGACGGGTCACTGGGGCGAGGAGGGTTGCTGGAGAACGGGGTGGCAGGACGATAAGGGGTCTGGAGGGTTCTTTGGGAGGTAGGTGGGGCCTTGGGCGGCCCCCGGTAATAGGGTGTGGTCTGGGGTGGTCCCTTTTGATCTCCGCTCCAACTGCGACCAGTTTTCTTCTTCTCTGCCACCTCCACCCATCTGGCTCCAATCTCTCCTGCCTCGATTACAGTTTTGGGTTTCCCCATCTAGGATGTATCTTTCTATTTCCTCAAGAACACCCTCTAAGAATTGTTCCATTTGCATTAGGAAGGGCAAATTTACTGGAGATTCAACACTTGCTCCTGATATCCAGGCATCCCAATGTTTCACAATGTAGTAGGCATGTCGGGTAAATGACATGTCTGGTTTCCACCTTAGGGCTCTGAACCTCCGACGAGACTGCTCGGGTGTTATCCCCATTCTGACTCTCGCCTTGGATTTAAACAGTTCATACTTGTTCATGTGTTCTTTAGGCATTTCAACTGCCACCTCAGCTAAGGGTCCACTGAGCTGCGGCCTCAGCTCTACCATGTATTGGTCAGTAGAGATGTTGTACCCAAGGCAGGCCCTTTCGAAGTTTTCTAAGAAGGCCTCAGTATCATCACCTGCCTTGTAGGTGGGGAACTTTCTGGGATGGGAAGTGGTACCTGGAGAAGGATTGCTAGGGTTTGTTGGTATATTCTGCTGGGCCTTTATCCTCTCCACCTCCTCCACATGCTTCCTCTCTTTTTCCTTCTCCTCCTCCACATGCTTCCTCTCTTTTTCCTTCTCCTCCTCCACATGCTTCCTTGCCTCCATTTCCCTCTTGTGGGCAGCCTCCTGTACCTCCTTCTCCAGCCGCATGAGTTCTATCTGTCTTTCATGTTCCCTTTGTTTTTCCTCAGCCTGAAATTTGGCTAATTCCAGCTGTAGTTGAGCTGAGGATTTGGTCATTCTAACCTCTCTGTTTTTAACTAACTTTACACCCGAGGTTTAGAAATAAACAAACAAAACTTGGCTGTAAAATTTTGCTGTGCTGGAATAGAATACCTATTCTCTGATAGTGATTGTCAGCCTACAGAAAAAGACAATTCCCTTGTCTCTGCTCTGGGCCCAAATTAAAGCAAAAAAAATTCCAACTACTTGGAAACCTGCTTATCCAGCCCAAAGAAAAAGCAAATGGGTAGAACACACACCCCCTATTTACTTTTAGGAAGAAAAGAAAAAAAAACCTCTGGGTTGGAAGACTGTGAATTTCCCTGCAGGAGTTAAGTACCCTGCCTCCAGGCAAAGAAAACCTGCAATTCACAAGATAATCCCCTTTTGTCTCTGCTTGGCCACAAAGCAGAGAAAAACAATCTGCTTTCAGTTTCAACTGCTTTCTGGACTTCCTTTCCAAAGGAAAAAATAATTTCTTTTTAAAATCTGTATTTCTAGTTCAAAAAATCTCAACTGGATCTCAAAATGATTTCAGGTTAATCCCACCGCTAAGCCACCATGTCAAGGTTCCTCCCCCACTCTGAACTCTAGGGTACAGATGTGGGGACCTGCATGAAAAACCTCCTAAGCTTATCTTTACCAGCTTAGGTCAAAACTTCCCCAAGGTACAAAATATTCCCCCCCGTTGTCCTTGGACTAGCCGCTACCACCACCAAACTAATACTGGTTACTGGGGAAGAGCTGTTTGGACGCGTCTTTCCCCCCAGAATACTTCCCAAAACCTTGCACCCCACTTCCTGGACAAGGTTTGGTAAAAAAGCCTCACCAATTTGCCTAGGTGACTACAGACCCAGACCCTTGGATCTTAAGAACAATGAACAATCCTCCCAACACTTGCACCCCCCCTTTCCTGGGAAATGTTGGATAAGAAGCCTCACCAATTTGCCTAGGTGACCACAGACCCAAACCCTTGGATCTGAGAACAATGAAAAAGCATTCAGTTTTTTACAAGAAGACTTTTAATAGAAAATAGAAGTAAATAGAAATAAAGAAATCCCCCCTGTAAAATCAGGATGGTAGATATCTTACAGGGTAAATAGATTCAAAAACATAGAGAACCCCTCTAGGCAAAACCTTAAGTTACAAAAAAGATACACAGACAGAAATAGTTATTCTATTCAGCACAATTCTTTTCTCAGCCATTTAAAGAAATCATAATCTAACACATACCTAGCTAGATTACTTACTAAAAGTTCTAAGACTCCATTCCTGGTCTATCCCTGGCAAAGACCAGCATACAAACAGACACAGACCCTTTGTTTCTCTCCCTCCTCCCAGCTTTTGAAAGTATCTTGTCTCCTCATTGGTCATTTTGGTCAGGTGCCAGCGAGGTTACCTTTAGCTTCTTAACCCTTTACAGGTGAGAAGAGCTTTCCCCTGGCCAGGCAGGATTTCAAAGGGGTTTACCCTTCCCTTTATATTTATGACAGATGCATACTGTGGAAAATACAGTGGGGAGATTTTATATACACAGAGAACATGAAACAATGGGTGTTACCATACACACCGTAATGAGAGTGATCAGGTAAGGTGAGCTATTACCAGCAGGAGCAGACTCCAACAAGAGACTGCTGAATTGGAATTAATTTGCAAACTGGATACAATTAACTTAGGCTTGAATAAAGACTGGGAGTGGATGTGTCATTACACAAAGTAAAACTATTTCCCCATATTTATTTCCCCCCTTCACCCCCCCCCCCCCCCCCCGCACTGTTCCTCACATGTTCTTGTCAACTGCTGGAAACGGCCCACCTTGATTATCACTACAAAAGGTTCCCTCCACCCGCCCCCCGCTCTCCTGCTGGTAATAGCTCACCTTAGCTGATCACTCTTGTTACAGTCTGTATGGTAACACCCATTGTTTCATGTTCTCTGTGTGTATAAAATCTCCCCACTGTATTTTCCACTACATGCATCCCATGAAGTGAGCTGTAGCTCATGAAAGCTTATGCACAAACAAATTTGTTAGTCTCTAAGGTGCCACAAGTACTCCTTTTCTTAATATGATGTGTAATTAGACTTAATTAACACTTTTGCAAATTGGTCTTAATTTAACACTCCAGCTGCTGAGAAAAAAATCTATAAGCCTATTAAATATTAATTAGCATGAGTCTATTGTCTAATACCGCAGGCTCTGTATTGACTGGCTTTGTGCAAAGCCAACTTTGTCTTGTTGGGCAAGGAGTGAAAGAACACCTTTAGGTCTAGCACGACCCTAGAGTAAATGCCTAATTTCAGTCTAATAACTCTGTTCCTGTGATTGCACTAGAAATGCTTTAAACCTCTCTCTCTCTCTGATTCCTCAATCCTGCAATGAGCTCTGTATAGGTGGACTGCTGCTTCCCACAGAGTCTATGGACTTCAATGGAACACCACTCATTTCAGGATAGGGGCCTACTTCATATTGTTCATGAAGACATAACAATACAGCTCTTATGCCGCTCAGGAGAGGATCCCTGGGCCAACTCTCTCCCTCCTTGACCTTCCTGGTCTCTCCACTTTCTAGTCCCAGAGAAAACTGCAAATTTTCTCCCTGCAGCCTCTTTTCTGTTTTCAACTTCCTGCCTTTATAATTACTGCTCAACCCCTTCTCTAGCTGGGCTTCATCTCTAATGAAACCTGGCTCTCTCCCACTCAGTGGTACAATTGGCCTCTCAGGCCTGCATTAGCTTATTCAGAGTCTGTGTGGGGTATACACCCTATCACTATTGATCTTTTTTACTTCTTCTTCTTCTTCAATTTTGGAGAGACACATAGAGTTCAGTAAAACCCAGTTTTGCACATTTGCTGACTTTAAGAAAGCATTTGACTCCATTAACAGAGAGTCTCTGTGGAAAGTGCTCAAGTGGTACATTTTTAGCAGCAAGCTGATTCAAATATTGCAGAGTCTGTATAGCATAGCTTGGCATGCAGGATGAGTCAGTGGTGAGCTGACAGAATGGTTTGAAGTGAAGATTGGAGTGCATACTCAGCCCAGTACTTTCTGTGCTTTTCTTAGAAAATAGATTGTCTGGCTCCCTTAGTAACACTGGTGGAGGCTGCAGGATATTGGGCAAAGTATCCATCACCCTGACTTTGCAGACAATATTGTAATAATAATAATAATGCCTTTGAAGGAATACAATCAAAAAGCAACAACTAACTTGTACACAATAGCCAGAGAATGGGGATTAAAAATTAATGAACAGAAATCTAAACTAATGGTAACGTCCAAATCAAGAAACAGGCTAAATTAGTCATTAATGGTGTAGACACTGAAGAAATAAGACAGTTTCTTCTAGTTGGGTTCCACTATAACATATGACAACAGCTGTAAAGATGACATCGACAAGCCAATAGCTGCTGTGAGCAGAACGTTCATGTGCCTGAATAAAAATGTTTGGAACTTTAAATCAGTGCCCATGACAGCTAAACCCAATTTATATGCAACACTTATTGCACCCACATTCCTTTATGGTTGTGAAATGTAGCTACTGACAAAGTGTCTGGAGCAAAAGCTGTAAATATTTGAAATAAGGTGCCCGCGCCATATCCTAGGTGTGACAAGTCTAGATAGACTAAGAAATGACAACATCCATAGAAGACTAAAGGTGCCGTGAGTGACTACAATCATCAAAAGATGCCAACTACAATGGTTTGGCCCTGTTGTTAGAATGACCCCACCCCCACTGCCTAGAACTGTTCTCTATGGAAGAGTGTATGGAGAGGCTGTACATATCCAAGGAATAACACAGTATATAAAACTATCCAAGCAACACCCCAACAGGCTTTGACTCAAATCAGATGATGACTCAAAACAGATGTGGATGGAATCTGCTCATAACACCAACCCTAGCCAGCTTTGGCAATGGAATAAGGAGATGTTGATGACAATATATTAGTTTAACTCAGTGGTTCCCATACTGTATGTATCCCTTCCCCTGAGGTGTGGCTCCAGCCTACTCTCTGATGTTTGGTACTTGGAGTGGTTTCCCCCTCTCCTTCCATGGCTTGGGTCCTGGGCTCTTTTTTGTGACTCCTCATGCCTCAACCCAAGGGTGTCTCCTCACTGTGCTCGAGACATGAAGGATGTGGGGCAAATGAACCGTGCCGTCACTGCTGACAAGGAGTATAAACCGCAGTACATATGAAACATACAATAGATCAACATAAACCCCAGCAAAGAAATGACACACCCAAAAATAATAATATAATAAAGGGGGGCATCACTGGGAGCAGAAAAATAGGATCTGGGGAAGGAAAGGGTTAGGTTTAAATAATAAGTACTACAAAATCAACACTCATCCCACCTTCCAACACTTCCAACACTTCTCAAGTTCCAGCCTCCTGCCTGGCACCTTGACAATGAGTCTGGAGATGAGTACTGCAGTGCTGTGAACATTGGCTGGCGTTAACAAAAAAGAGCCCCCTTACCATGTTTTCACCTGTAGATGACGCAAGGTCCTCTCCTGGCCTGGAGTCCTGTGGAGGTCTCAGCTGGCTCTCAGTAGCTGGCCCTGGGTCAGTTCTCTGCCATTCTGGACACTCTTCTCCACAGCCTGACTCATGTACTAGATCCCCCAGCAATTCCAAGATTCCATTTGAGGGGAGCAGGAGTTAACCAGTGACTACCTGAGCTGTTCTGCTTCTCTCTCAGCTGCCAAACTCAAAGCTCAAAACAGAAACTAAAACTAGTCTCTTTGTCTGAGTCAGTCTCCCATTGATGGACTGAGCCCTGGATCATCTTTGGCCCAGCAAACTGCTTGTCCATATCACCCCATGCAGAAGCTTCCCTATTGGCCCTAACAGGAGTTTCTAGTTCATTCTGTTCTCACATCCCCAACTCCAATCATGCTGGAAATTGGTGTCAGAGGGATCTGGTAGCCATTATTGTTGTAATCAATAGAGTAGGACCTCCTAGAAGCTCAATCCAGAGTTTCGGAAGCTGGCAAACTCTAAGTGGGAGTTACATGTAAATATAGAATTGTCTGATCCCAGGGGTTTGACTCTCCTCTTTGTTTCCATCAGCCAACTTGCATTACAAGACAGCTGAAAATACATTCACATGTACTTTTCCTTGAAAATGATCACTGTAGCAGCTACAGGGCTTTTATGTTATCACAAGTGGCACAGTGCAATTGTAAATGGGTGAGATGGCAATGTGTCAATCTTTCTGTTAAAATGTGTGGTCCACATACTATGAAAAAGTTTGTGAATACCTAGATTAGATGACTCCTTAATCAGTCCATAAATGTGGATTTATTCACAGACACAAACATTCTGAAATGATATTATGTAGTTTATATGACAATGGAATTTTCTGGGGCATGAACACACTTCAAAAGTTCCACAAAATTGAAAGAGTCACTGTATCTTGGACTGTATGAAATTTCCTGTATTGTTTTTTGTTGTTACTATATAGTTATTACGCTGCTTGTCCTGTCTGCATACATAACTGAGAACTTTATCACAAATGTTATTTTAAAAAAAAGATGATCATTTTTTGTCACTCTTTTGAAAACTTGCTTTCATGGGATTTTAGGTGACTCTTTGCTGTATGCATGTTAGTCTCTGCTTTGTGCTGACTGAATGAGCTGGTGGAATTTTTAAAATTATGATCTTAAAAATATGTGACCAGAAATAAATAGAGAACATTTAAAGCTAGGACGGTTGAAGTACATTATGTACCATACATTTAGGAATGTCTGAAATTTACATCAATTTATTAAAAATCTATCTAAAAAGCCTGACTAGAGATAAGGAAAACTATGAAATAAATAAATAAATAAAAACCACCAGCTCTTTAGTTTCACTTAACCTTACAGAGGTTGTATTTGACTCACATTCATTTATGTGACTTTTTAGCAAGTTGACATTATGGGGCTTTTTAAAAGTAGGCTGGAATAAGCACAAGATAATATACTGCAGAGAACAATCCTGCATTAGGTGTAAGATGGGTTTGATGATCTAATAAGTCTTTAATATCTCTAACTTCTGTGAGAATGTTATTCCTAGGCTCTGTGAATAGTTGATTTCTGGTGGCAGAATGCTTCTGATCCACCAGTTGCAGGTATCAACTAATCGGGATTTTTGGGGTTTGAATCAGGGGATAAATGGTACAAAACAACAAACAAGGGGCCTGCCCTAAATATCATTCAAGTTAAAGGAACACTGAGATATCATACAACGCAGAACAAATACGGAGAAGGGTGTTGTTTGGAACAGGTGATTGTTCTGACTTTTTTGGAAGAGGAGAGAGAGAGGGAGCTTGGAGTGCAACATTGGGAAGGTATGCCAAGTGTAAGGGGCAACATGACTGAAGGTATGAATGCAATCATGTTGATCCCAGGATAATAGAGAGACAAGGTGGGTGAGGTAATATCTTTTATTGGACCAACTTCTACAGCTTCTGAGCTGCCCAAAGCTCTTCTTCAGGTCTGGGAAACTGAGGCCACTTTGACACTATCACTTATGTCGGCAAAATTTATGTCACTCAGGGGTGTGAAAAAATACACTCCAGAGCGACATAAGTTTCGCCGGCATAAGTGGTAGTGTGCACAGCACTATGTCTGCGGGAGAGCTTCCCCAACTGCCATAGCTACTGCCACTTGTTAGGGGGTAGTTTAATTATGTCGACGAGAGAGCTCTCTCCTGTCAGCATAGAGCAGCTACACGGGAGATCTTACAGTGGTGCAGCCGCATCAGTACAGCTCTGCTGCTGTAAAGTCTCTCATGTAAACATAGCCCTCTGAGTGTCACAGCTAGATTCTAAGTGAAGTGGCCAGTTAATGCTCTTCTAGTCATAGGGGGAAAGGACTGGGGGAAGGCAGTTTGGTGGGGGTTGTTAGTGTGTTGTAGATTGTTATACAAAGGCATAAATCCAGTATCTCTATTCAGTCCATGATTTTCAGTGTCTAGCAAAGTTATGAATTTAAGCTCCAAGGCTCATCTTTTGAAAGGGTTGTGCAGGTTTCCTTTAGGGTGACCAGATGGCAAGCATGAAAAATCAGGACAGTGGGGAGGGAGTAATAGGCTCTTATATAAGACACAGCTCCAAATATCAGGGCTGTCCCTATAAAATCGGGACATCTGGTCACCCTCCTTTGAGGAAAAGGACTGATAGGTCACATACAAAGTGAAGGTATGAAGGAGACAAAGGGAATAGTAAGGGGAGCAGGTTGGGTGGAGAAGATAAGGGCAGGGATAAAGGCAGAGAAGCATTTTAGAGAACTTAAAACTGAGGAAGAGCTTAAGCTTAAAGTGCATGAAAAGTGAGAGATAAGGTTGGTATATCAATAAATGAAGGAGAAGGAATTTATAGTGTGGGTGCATAGGATAGGGGATTGTTGAACTAGTCAGGATGGGGCATTATCAGTAACAATAGAGAGTTTCTATCCTGTATGTTAGAGGTTCTCAACCAGGGGTACTTGTACCCTTGAGGGTATACAGAGTTCTTCCAGGGGATATATCAACTCACTTAGATCTTTGTCTAATTTTACAACAGCTACATAAAAAGCATTGGCAAAGTCAGTACAAACTAAAATTTCATACAAACAATGACTTGTCCATACTGCTTTATATACTATACACTGAAATATCGTGAGTACATTATTTATATTCCAATCAATTTATTTTATAATTATATGGTAAAAATGAGAAAGTATGCAATTTTTTCAGTAATAGTGAGCTGTGACACTTTTGTATTTTTGTGTCTGATTTTGTAAGCAAGTAGTTTTTAAGCAAGGTGAAATCTGGGGTACACAAGACGAATCAGACTCCTGAAAGGGGCACAGTCGTCTGGAAAGGCTGAGAGCCCCTGTGTTAGAGAACATGCTTGGTGCCACACTTCTCCATATATGTTACTATTCTACATCTCCTAGCATGGATATTTCTGCATGGACATTTCATGGATTTTCAATACAAGTATCACTCAGTGTAATGAGAAGACAGCACACCAAAGTTGTGCAATTTTCTTATAGCTGGTGCTCTCCAGCCCTCATTCATATTCACAGTGTTCCTCTTATTGCAACTACTTCCTCTCAGACTGAAAAGGCCGTGGATTATTTATTGAGTAAACAGGCTGGTACCAAGTACATACAATCTCTTTAGAACTTGTATCTTCTAGAGAAATTAGATTAGATAATGGAGAGCCCACCAGCACATTAGAGAGAGTGATGAGAGTAATACAATAAATTTTCTCCTAAATCATGTTCTCAGAACTGACTGAACCATTTGTGCTGAAACTTCCCAAAAATATTCAACTTGAGGTAAACACCACCTGGCATAGAAAATTTCAGTATGAACAGCCACAATTTATAAAAGTTCTGAAAACAGGGCAACTTTAACTATAGGCCTCACTACCTGCATCACCTGTTAAATTACGTACATTGTGCCAAATTCTGGTCAGTGAGGAGAAAAGTGGTTTAATCCCCCTTCCCTAAATAAGTGCACATGCATACTGCAAAAACAGCATTAATATACATACTCATGTCCTGGTTGAGAGCACAGGCCCCTGATCGGTGCTATTTGTGTCAAGGCTAGAAATGAAGGCTGGATTTTTCAAAAGCACTCACAATTGGCCTATCTCTGATCCTACTGCTGTCAGTGGGAGTTTTACCACCATCTTTCATGATAACACTTAGGCCAATGCTGAGTGCTTTTGAATATGTCACACAGAATATGTGCAGGTTGTGCATCATGACCAGAGATTAGTATAAGCAGCTTGACATGAATACATATTCATGCGACTATGGACCACAGCTCCTGCGCCCTTGGCCACTTCATGTTACGCCCTGCTACAGTCCAAACAAAAAGGTCTCCTGATATAACTCAAGGACTGTATTTAGATCATCCTTGTAAACATGAAAAGTATTGAACCACAAATCGATGAACCAAAATTGGTGTGTTGGAAATTAGCCCTATTGTGGATAAAATAATGAGGGGATGGGCCATTAAAGAAAGAGACTTTGGGGAGAAAAACTGGCTACTAAAGTCAGTTTCACCACCATAGCTGGCACCCACCCACCCATCTTCTGGGACCTGAGGCCTTTGTCATCCTTATTCTGAGAGATGTCCTGATGAGACCAGGCCAGAAAGAGGGACTCAGATGACAACAACACTTCTGCTGGCTCTGGCTGAATCCCAAACAGCACCTTGGATCTGAGGCTTTGTTGCCCTCCCTCCCTCCCCTTGAGTGTCCTTTTCCTTCCCTACTTTGTTTATTCTCTTTGCCATCTCTCTCTCTCTTCTTTTTTTCTTCTATCTAATAAGAGTGTAGCTTAGCCAGCCAACACTGCATATCTTGCAACACTGCTGTGAACCTGTGACTAGAGAGGCTACTAAAAGCAATGCCCTAAACAGCCCAATGCTGGTACAAGTTTGCCAAGTTTTGGAGTGACTGATAAGACCCTGTGCTATGCCTGTTTTCAAGAAGTGGTGAGATTCTGAGTGAAAGTCAACACAGAGACAGAAGCTGCGAGTTCTCTTTCTCAGTTCTCTCTGTTCTCTTCTCTTCCCTCATGTGTGTGTCTTGTTTTTTCCTCTAGGAAATGGGACCAGATTTTAACAACAGCTCCAGCCCATCTCAACTAACTTCCTCTCGTTTCCCCAAAAACACAGTTGTTACCATCTTTAATAGCATCTAAGAGACTGAAACAAGGGGGAGAGGGGTTCCTTCTAAAGACTCTCTCCAGCTAAGGGGAAAGGGAACGTGGGATATGGTTAAAATGAAAGCCTTATGTAATACTTCACATTTCAAATGCTTTCGCCTCCCCCCTCCTTCTTTTCTGTCTCTTTAATAAAAGGTTTTAAAGGTGTATGAAGCAGGCTGAGGTCTCTGTATACCAAACCTTCTTTAAAACTGTTCAGTGTTGGACAATGATAGAATCTTGTTAACACCTTTGACTCTTTGCACCCCTTTATTCCACCTAAATTAACATAGCAGCTCCCTTTATTATGCACAACAGCTACAGAGTAGATTACTGCAGCTTGTATACAAAATGCTGCATGGGAGATCACCAGCATTCAGCCCATTTTTTAACCCATGTTAATGACTGGTAACTTTATACAATCAATATTGATTTCCCTGTGAATGACATCATAGTAAAATAATGGTCTTCTTATGCTTGATCTATGTGTCCCTGATACAATGTAGAGTTTAATAGGATTGCCTAATAATTTCAAACTTCATGGCCAGCTTTTCAGCTAGTGTAAATTGACAGCTCCATTGTCCTCAAGGCGAATGTACATCAGTTGAAGAAATGCCTGACGTTTCTGAACAGCTACCACCAGCAGTCACCATATTCTTTTAAAACATGAAACATAAAGAAAATCGGGGAACAGTCAAGTCCAGTATAGGGATTGGTTCTCTTTTGCAACATCTTAATCCACCCAATGTGTTACCCTGGAGCCATTTACTACAGAATATTGCACAATGCTGTGATATACAGGAGCTCTAATGGACTGTATTGTTGCTCTAAGAACTGCAGCCAGCTAAGGCTGTAAGAGTTCCCAGGGGTATTCTGCCTGCTGAGGTCAAAGCGAGACAGAGTGCTTCCCTGTGTGCTGAGCTGAACACACAGAAGTACAGTGGAACAGCATACGCTCCTCCCAGCCAGCAGAGAAAGGGATGAGGCTCTTCTGCCCAACCAGACCTCCTCTGGTATTGCTCATGTGGTTGTTGGCACTATGATCTTGTATTCAGGGAGGGAGAACACCAGGATTTCGACACTTCTTGCAAAAGTCTGAAAGAGGAAAAGATATCCTACCCCTCTCTCCCTGCAATTGCTCACTTGCACAAATGCAATCAGAAGCTGACTTTCATCTGTAATAGCTTTCCTATCCATCCACCCTATATTCGCCTCTCCTGCAGTTTGTTTGCCATGCTAGGATACAGTTGTTTGTGGTTACAGTAATTGTTGGTTCTCAAAAATGTTGAGAGAGACTTTTCAGTGAAAATGAATTTCTGAAAAAGCCTTTGGTATTTTTAAATCTTTAAACTAGAAGCATGGAAAGACTTGGAGGCAATGCCAATTAGTCCCATTTCTGAGAAACCATTTTACTAAAACAATAGGACTGCTGCTCTGCACGCAGATGTTTTCTGTCCCTTAGTATAGAAATTGCCATTAATGTTTAATACCTGCTGGAGAAGCAGTTACAGTTGTGTTAGTTGGGTTTCTGTATTGTCTTCTTTCTGGAGATTTACAGAGCTCCAGGGCTGAAGTGACATTTGGACTTAGCGGCCAATCCCTTAAAAGCCAGTCAGGAATGAGCTCATTTGCAGTGTACATTTTCAGGCTTTCCAAATTAGTTTTCAGAGCAAATAAAAATATTCTGATTGGAAATCCTTGTATATACCCCAAATCATATTCTTTGGCGGGGGAGGGGAGGCATGGAGAGTGGAGAAGGCTGCCTTGGAGTGTTCTGTGAACAATTAGTTCAGTCAGAATTTGTGTAATTATTTTAGCCCAGTTTTCCCAGCTGTTATCTCTCTTTTTGCCCCCACATTGTTGTACTTTGGTTGTTTTTATTTCTTAGCTCCCATAGCCACAGAATCAGCTGCAAGCGATGGGGATGGAAGTGGCTTGGCTCTCTGAGCATTGGGTCTGAAATACACTTTCTGAAATTATTGGTCTGAATTCAGATCCCTTCATCATTCCTGATGAGACAAATTGAATTCCATGCAATTTACCATGTAAGTAGGGTGACCAGATGTCCCGTTTTTAAAGGGTCAGTCCCGTTTTTTGGGACTTTTTCTTATATAGGCGCCTATTACCCCCCTCTAAGAGTTAGAGTTTGTCGCAGCCTCCTTGGCCAACATTCTGCCTGGCTGCCAATCTCCTCTAGAAGTGTCTGACTTTCAGTGATACTAACGCTGTGCTGCCAGATGAAGTCTGTGGCACTTTTAGACTGAATATATCAACCAGGCTCACCACCTTGTATGGTTGTTTTTACAGGTATGAGTAAACATGCTCAAAACAGCAGGAAAAGGTCAAAGACAATGTTCTCATTACCCTATACCTTATAGAGGAAGGCTAATAGATCATATACATGAGCAAAGTGGAGAATACTAATAATGGACTTGGACAAAATGTCTGTGCACTAGAGTAGGAAGTGCTGGCCTACTTAATAGAAAATATGTGTATGTCTAAGACTGGGACAGGCTTCAATTATGGGCTGGTTTGGATTAAGGCATTCTGTGGCCCTATGCACACCAAGACACAGGGGCCTCTGGGGCTCCCTGCCCATGCTATGGCCCATCTCCAATCTTGAGTGATATTGGTACCCTCCCCTTCCAAAGATGCAAGGGCAGTGACATGGGGCCTACGCTAAAACTCTAAACTCAGATAATTTTCACTGGCAACGCGTGATTTGGCAACTTCCTTTTGCTGTCATGTTCAGATACTTTCAAATCACCATGCCTCACAGTGACCTTAACAAACAGTGCTTGATATCTCCAAGACTACCTACTCAAAATACTCTGTTTTCAAATGCACACTAGTCAGGCATCATTTCAATAGACCGCAATCACCATTTACAATATAATTATTGAAATTTTTCCTTCTGAATCTTTTAATTAGGCACCTTACTTCTTATATGGCAGAATGTATACTAATTACTGTACTGGTAATCTCCGGATTTTGTAACCTAGTGTTCTCCCTGTGCAGAATTTCTCAGTCATAGGAGGTGTTTTACTGGGAAAGATTTCTTGAGACAAAAGAAAAAGATACTTACAATGCATTGTTCTGTCTTCACAGCCTCATGATCCAGCCTGATGGCCACAGTAGTCTATGTATTTTCATGATTCATGTGGCGAAAGCTTACAAAAAATCCATTGAAGGAGAGATGCAATGTCCTGTTTTCAAAGAAGCTCATTATATGCCTGAGCACTACAAACTAAATTTTATTGGATGGCAGAGAGGCTGCTGGGGAGTTTATTTCTCACTTACAAAGAAAACTGTTTGAAAGAACCATATACTGGGATATAAAGAGATGTAACTGCAGAGTGAAGAAAATGCTTCTGAGTACTGCAGAACATTTCTTATTTTTGCAATGAAAGGACCTGCAGTACTTACTGTACCAACTCTCCTAGTCAAACTCTCGTTCAAGTGACTTGATAGAATTCTGTCCCAGCACACTAATACTTTCAGACTCTTTGTTCCTTTTGGTCAGCAGGTTAGGGGTTTTTTTGCTTCCATGCTGACTGCTGAGTCTGCCTCACTACTCGGTGCTTGTGCCAGAAATATCTCTATCACACAGGATGTATGAGTCAACTCTCTGATACGCTGTACAGATGAAGGGTTATATAAAGGCAGGGATGAATGAGCAGATTCCAGGAGAAATGGAAAATGGAAAGCTAGCTGGCACTGAAAACTTCAATAATTTCTTCTGAAATAATCTAATAATGCACAATATTCAGAGTGTAGATAAAAATGAAAGGTTTGGAAACTGCATTGGTACACTTGGAAAATGTATTCAAATCCAGTCTGATTGAAGTGCATTTGACAGACTCAGTCTAACCTCTAATTCATGTTTCAAAAAATCTTCAGAGGTACATATGATCTTCATTTTTAGGCATGAGGGAATAAACTGATCACCAGGTGAGGCCAGAGAGCCTTGCCCCCTTGTTAATGAATACTTGATTGGAAGGGTGCATTGTGGGTATTACCAGAGGTGGGATATTGGACTAGGTGAGCCATTATTTTGGTATGGAAACTCCAGTATTCTACATTCTCAGTGAGCCAAATTCTAATCTAATTTATACTAGTGTAAAAATGGAATAACTCCAACAAATTCACTGTAATTACTCTGCACTTAAACAATGGTAATAAACAACAGAATCTAGCCTAGTTTATTTGTCTCTGGGCCTGCTCTAAAACTGACTGAAGTCAAAGGAAAGACTCCTATTGATTTCATTGGCCTTTGGATCAAGCCTGTATGTCTCCCTATTTTATTCCATTCATATATCTGAAAGGGCTTCCATGGTTTGAATAATTTCAACTTGCTTTCTGATGAAATCAAAATAGTCATAAAATATAAAAGGAGGACTTGTGGCACTTTAGAGACTAACAAATTTATTTGAGCATAAGCTTTCGGGAGCTACAGGTCACAAATATAGCAATAGTTTATTTCTCGTGTTGGCGCATAAACATTAGCTTTTTTAAAATTGAAAAGAAGCATCATTTTTCTCTTTAAATAAAATTTACAGTATGACATTAACATACATCATAGGTACAAATTCAGATGGAAATCAAATAGCATATGCAGCAGCGGCAGGCATATTACACAGAAACTACTAAATCATCAAGTGCTTTCTGCAGAAGATATTGTAGAAAATATGTTCTCATAGGATGAATATTTTTTAAAAAAGGAGAGAGAGAGAGAGAGAGAGAGAGCAATAAATCTCGGGTAGGGCTAATATATTCAGTCTACCTCTCCCATTAGAGCCTGGCAATTAGCTTAAATTTAAGAATGAATACCCAGCACGAATGCTTGCCCCGCTTTCCACACACATGCAGGTAATGGAGCTTCACTCAGATGAAGGCTCAGAGAAAAAGAATGATCAGCTCCCATACTCAGGAATTAGGATTTCAGAGAGATGGATCATGTTACAATAGGATAGGAAGGCCTCTTTGTGTGGGGTGAAAAGAGGAGGGCATCAGCACAGTGTATGCATGACTGAGGCGACATGAGCTGAATGTGGATCTCTTGCTGCTGAAGTGCTCCCCACTGCCCTCTTCACCCTTAATTTTTCTGCTAGACAGAAGTAAATTTGGTGCTGTGTAGCTGCACCTTTCTAACTGCAGGATCTAGCCCTCTGTGTTCCCTGTCCTGCCCACTGAGTTTTTATCTCATGCTTTTGTGCACCTGAGCTGTACAGGATTAAGCACTAGATGAAATAATGGCTCTAATGATAACTTTGTGCGCCATGGTATATACTGCAAATTATCTGAAGCAGCATTATTCCTGCATGGTAGTGGTGATGAAAGGTCCAGAAAGTTTTTCCCTCAGACACTGTGTACCCTGAACGTGTGTCAGAGACACATGTCCCTGCTCAATGATTGGTCCCTCCAAGTGGCCCTAGAGATTAACATATCAATCCAAAGGAGGTAGAGCTGCTGAAGGGGGCAAAGACTATGGTTCAACCCCACAACACCTTTGTATATTCCTGCAGAGTTGCCTGGGGGGCCCCAAGGAGGAGCAGGCTGCATCATCCTAAAAGATGGGTTGGCTTGCCCACCCCGTTGCACATTGGGGATGTTGGGTTGGGATTGGGCCTTCCTGAAGCCCTTAGAAGGGTGTGACTCTGCACTCCCCTCCACACAGAGCATTGTGAGGCACAGTCTAGCTTATCATAATAGATCAGAGTAGATATCTACCTGATCTGTATAAAGTATAAATATGGCCCCTGTTACCTTACTATCTGAATGCCTTATTCATGTATTTATCCTTGCAACACTCTGTGAAGTAGAGAAATGCTATTATCCACGTTTTACAGGTGGGGAACTGAGGCACAGAGAGAAAATCTGTAGCAGAACAGGGAACTGAACCTAGGTCTGCCAAATCCCAGGCTAGCACCCGAACCAGGGAACTTTACTTCCTTTTATGAGTGGGAAAAAATTACTATAGATAACAGTAGATTTAATATAGCATGTATGTTAATAGTGCTACTTCTATAGGAAATTGATATAGCATTTAGCTGGCAGGTGTTTCTCCTTGTCAAGCCCCTGTGCAAAAAGCAGCAGCCATTCCACTCGAGAGTACTACCTGGGGTCAGGTCATCATCAGGTCATCATCATGGTTTTGGTAATTAAATATTCATGGTAAATAGGTCCAATGGCCTGTGATGGGCTATTAGATGAGGTGAGATCCGAGTTACCCAGGAAAGAATTTTCTGTAGTATCTGGCTGATGAATCTTGCCCATATGCTCAGGGTTTAGCTGATCGCCATATTTGGGGTCGGGAAGGAATTTTCCTCCAGGGCAGATTGGAAGAGGCCCTGGAGGTTTTTCGCCTTCCTCTGTAGCATGGGGCATGGGTCACTTACTGGAGGATTCTCTGCTCCTTGAAGTCTTTAAACTACGATTTGAGGACTTCAATAGCACAGATATAGGTGTGAGGTTTTTTTGTAGGAGTGGTGGGTGAAATTCTGTGGCCTGCGTTGTGCAGGAGGTCAGACTAGATGATCATAATGGTCCCTTCTGACCTAAATATCTATGAATCTGTGAATCTGGACTGGTGTAAATCAGCTTTGTACTATTAACTTCAAGGTCCTGTGCCACTTTGACACTGGAAACCATAGGCCAGGCCCTTAGCTGGTGTTAAAGTAGCAAATACCTCATAATTGTGACATTTAGCCACTATATTACTTGCTTTGTTTTTCACTGAATCCACTGGCATCCACCCCAACAGAGTTTGCTATTAACTCAAAACAAAGAAGTTCCGAAGGACTTCTAGCTGAAAACTAATGTACTCTCTTTCAAAAAGTTCTACTGTGTCAAGAGCCATTTTTCTCTTATAGATTAAAGTAAGGGTGCTACGGTTACATCCAGACTACACCACACGATCCGTTGTCTACAGCCAAGCTCTATGATACAACCGCATTTGCTCCAACCCCTCAGACAGACACAAACACCTACAAGATCGCTATCAAGCGTTCTTACAACTACAATACCCACCTGCTGAAGTGAAGAAACAGATTGACAGGGCCAGAAGAGTACCCAGAAGTTACCTACTACAGGACAGGCCCAACAAAGAAAATAACAGAACGCCACTAGCCATCACCTTTAGCCCCCAACTAAAACCTCTCCAGCGGTTTTAATCTACAACCTATCAAGAATCTACAACCTATCTTGAAGGACGACCCATCACTCTCACAGATCTTGGGAGACAGGCCAGTCCTTGATTACAGACAGCCCCCCAACCTGAAGCAAATACTCACCAGCAACCACATACCACACAACAAAAACACTAACCAAGGAACCTATCCTTGCAACAAAGCCCGTTGCCAGCTCTGTCCACATATCTATTCAGGGGACACCATCACAGGGCCTAATCACATCAGCCACACTATCAGAGGCTCGTTCACCAATGTGATATATGCCATCATGTGCCAGCCATGCCCCTCTGCCATGTACAGAGGGATAGCTCAGTGGTTTGAGCATTGGTCTGCTAAACCCAGGGTTGTGAGTTCAATCCTTGAGGGGGGCCATTTAGGGATCTGAGGCAAAAATTGGGGATTGGTCCTGCTTTGAGCAGGGGGTTGGACTAGATGACCTCCTGAGGCCCCTTCCAACCCTCGTATTCTATGTACATTGGCCAGTCAGTCTCTACGTAAAAGAATAAATGGACACAAATCAGACATCAACTGGTTTTTGAACGTTATAATTCTTGGAGAACACTTCAATCTATCTGGTCACTCAATTACAGACCTAAAAGTTGCAATTCTTCAACAAAAGAACTTCAAAAACAGATTCCAACAAGAGACTGCTGAACTGTCATTAATTTGCAAACTGGACACTGTTACATTAGGCTTGAATAAAGACTGGGAGTGGATGTGTCATTACACAAAGTAAAACTATTTCCCCATGTTTATGCCCCCCCCCGCCACTGTTCCTCACACGTGCTGGAAATGGTCCACCTTGATTATCGCTACAAAAGGTTTTTTTTCCTCTCCTGCTGGTAATAGCTCACCTTACTTGATCACTCTCGTTACAGTGTGTATGGTAACACTCATTGTTTCATGTTCTCTGTGTATATAAAATCTCCCCACTGTATTTTCCACTGCATGCATCCGATGAAGTGAGCTGTAGCTCATGAAAGCTTATGCTTAAATAAATTTGTTAGTCTCTAAGGTCCCACAAGTACTCCTTTTCTTTTTACGGTTACATATGTCACAGTTATTTTGTCATGCATGGACTATTAGATTTTGAGGCTAGAAGGAGCCATTAGATCATCTAGTCTGGACATCCTGAATAACACAGGCCAAAAGAATTGTACCCAGGTAACCTTACGTTAAGCCCAGTAACTTGAATTCAGCTAATACATAGTTTCCAGAAAGGCATGCAGTCATGATTTGAAGACATCAAGATATGGAGAATTCACCATTTCCCTGGATAGTTTGTTCCAATGGTTAATCAGTCTTATTGTTAAAAAATTGTGCCTTATTTCTATGCATCTGACAGATAAATCTCGAAAATGTTATTTGGAGCAGACAGCTCCCAGATGAGTTTTATGAGTGGGGACCCAGAATCCCTGATTGCAGCCTTCTCTAGTAAACAACATTTGCCTCTACATCTTCTTCCATGAATTATGTAAAAAGTGATAATTGTCAGGCATAATATTTTTTAAAAATTGGTTTTATAGTCAAACATTTCAGAGCTTTTCTATTTGAAAACTACTGATTTACATTGAGAAGGTACTAATTTTTTTTTTAATCTTGCAATATGACTAATGTAGCTAGGAGGAATGTATCTCAAAGGATGTGTCAGTTGAGGAAACGAAAAACAGATGTGGTTTAAGGGGGGAAAAAACTTTATTATTCTTATTGCTTGGTTACTATCCAGCTATACTCTGCCTCCAAACTTTCATGACCCAAAGCTGTAGAGGGCAAAATTTGTCAGGTTCAGGGAATATCTTTACTGCCCAAAGACTGGCAATACCTCAGCTCTGTAGGTGTGAGATACCCAAAGGTTTGCCAAAGAAGGCATATAAAATGTATTTTGTAGTCCGTTTCCTTTCTTTCATATTGTATAGCATGCCAGGCCTCACTGATATTTTTTCCAACTTATATTGCAATTCTGTATTGAGGAAGCACTTTTTTCTTTTTTGCTTTATATATATTCACTTAATGCATTTGCTGCTAAACTAGATGAAACTCAATCCTACATGTGTATTGTGAGCTGGGTGTCAGAATTACCCAGTGCATCCTGTGAAATGTGTCAGGATTTCTCTGACACTGTATTTGCTGATAAAAAGACTGCTACAAAACACCACAGTTATTTAGCATGATGGCTCGGGAAAGAAGATATTAAAAAAGCCTCATTAAAACAGCACAAAAGTGGAAGAATACAAGTTCTGAGCATAGAAATAAGGAATGTCCCATAATGCCCAAAATGTGTTTTTTCTGGCATACAGCAGACGCATGCTTAGTTTGCTTAGGGCTGTAAAAGGCTGTAAAACATTGAATCCCATTGCCAGTGGGGAGGAAGGGAGGGATTTGTAATTCAAGTGCCTTTTCCAACAACACTTACAGCAAATAGCAACCATATGGATTTTTTTTTTTTAGCCCTATTCCCTTATACCACACATGGGCACAAATAACGTGTGTGTGCACATGCATGAACAAAGCAGATATGGAAGGACATATAGTATGTCAAAATAATATAAAATGGGGGCCTAAAGTTAAGTTCCTAAATTCATATTTAGGCAACTAAATAAGTGCCTGAATTTCAAAAGTGCTGAGCACCTGGCCCTTATTTAAATGCCTAAATAAGGCTAACTTTAGGTGCCCATTTTTTAAAACACTTCAGGCACAGCATGTGTGTGTTTGTATATAGGTGTGTAGTGCTTCCCCCCACCTCCCAAAGGAAGGGTTTGTTAAGATTTTGTGTAGAAAAGAATTGCCTCTCTTTGCATAAAAGGACTTAACTCGCTGAGGCAGTGGAGAAAAAGGAGGCCATTTTAGGTTCTGATTCAACAAAAAACTTAGTACCAATATAGTCAACGTGACTTAATCACATGCTTAAGTACTTTGCCAAGTAGAGATTGATGTAAACATGTGCTTCAGTGCTGTGCTGAGCAAGGTCCTTAAAAATATGCGGGGGGGGGGGGGAACGAAAGGAACTTTTAAAAGAAATATGGGACACTTAAAGGCAATCTGTTCTCTTTTCTTTTTGATCTTAAGATTCCAGGGTTTGCTGGACCTTTAGTGTGGCTCTCGGACAAAGGTGACTGACCACAGGGATGTGATTCTGTACAATTCCAAAAATGCTGGGAAACATGCCGGCCCCAGTACACCAAGTCAGAGGTCATTCCAGCTATTTCTTGGACAGTCCATCCCACCCTTCAAGAGCTACCAATAAAATACCATTCCCAGTGGTTGGCCTCCTCTTTGTCACTCTACTAGCAAGTCAGAGGCTGCTAACTAAACAGGTGTTTGAATGTTTCCTTGAGCAGTCTCCGTGATAACTGATGGCAGAGTGTGTATAAACACATTCTTTTTCTTTAGGTTAAAGGCTGATTGCCTGGGGAAATGTGTGGTTTACCTGCAAACACATGAATATATTATTGTGCTTATGAAACTGCTATTTTAATTCATTTGGCTGTCTCATTTTGACCTGTGAAAAGATATCCGTAGAGATACACAACATAAAAAAGTGTCAGCCAATTGTATTGCTCCTTAAATCCAAGTCATTTTATGAACTGCCGTTCAGCCTGGCCAACGGGGGAAGGCAATCTGTCTCCAGCACTGACAAAGCAAATTCTTGCGGAAAGTTTATTTACCAGCCTAAAAACTTTTTCAAATGCTGTGGAGCTGGTTAGATCTATTTTGGTTCAGACAGATGATCCATTGCTGGAAACAACATTTGCTACATCCAGCAAATGTTTGCAACTGCATTGTGATATGAGTGATGATAACAACATAGGAGTACATTTTAACAGTGATGAAAGAAACCACTTATACAAAAGGGCATTTTTTTAGTCCAGCCTTAAGTGGGTCTCCATGTCTGTAGTGCTGATCTTATGACCCAAACTTGGGCCACTTAGATAGCCAAGTCCCTGATTTGTTGTTACTCACTCTTGTCATTTTATCAAAAGTCTCAGAACAGGTGCAGTGCTCCCTAAATGGTCAGAAAATGAAAAGCAAAGAAAAAAGAACTGCACGTCTATTATTTTTCTAAAATTTCTTAATTTTTCAGCCAATCTCATTCTTTTGGGGGTTGACAGTACTGCTGACTGCACCCACATGTTAAGGAATTTGACAACTAAGAAGCTTATGTCGTAGAGCACAAATAACAGCAGACACAAAAGTATGTCCACAGTTACTTACACTTTCAAAAATGGAGGCTGATGTTTGAAAATCTGGCCCCAGCTGATCAGAGGGGCACATCCTCATGAGCAGAAACTGAAAACCACTTGTGCATTGCTAGGCTGTAAACAAGAACCCTGAGAGGATCTTGTGAAAAGCCCCAATTGGGATCATTGCCCCATTGAATTAGTTGTTGAGAATATCACACTGGAAGACGTAGTTCCTTTAGTAGTGCCTCAAGATATGAGTTGACAATAATTATTTTTGAGAACCTTTTGGCAGTATTCAAAGTGTGTATATATGGGCTTCAGAGTCTCACAGTGCCATAACCTTAGTGGATTAAACATAGGACTAGCAGCCAGGAGCCAGCCTTGTTGTGGGGTCTTGGGCAAGTCATTGAACCCTGTTGTCTCTGTTACCCAATCTGTCATGTGGGGACAGTAGCATTTACTCACCGAGCTAAGAGGTGTGTTGTAGGGATGAATATTTAATGTTTGTACAGAGGCTGGAGGATATAAAGCAATATGCAAGTGCTATGGTTACATATTATTATAGACCTAATGTAGCTGACCTAATTTCAGATCCCTGATTCAGAGGCATTACTTCTACTTTTCTCCCAGTACAGGAGGCAGAGCAATGCAAGCAGGTTCTCCTGAAGAAGGATTGGCAGTTCTAACAGCTGACTAGTGAGACAGAACAGAGACATTGTGATGATGGAGAACGTAGGGCAAAACGCAAACAAACCTGCGAAACAGCACACAGAGAGGCTGATTCCCAAATCCACCAGTGTATTCATCACACTGTTCTGGCACTTGTTACCTACATTTTAATCTGATAACACAGCCCAGAGCGAAAGCAAACCTGTCTGCTTTGTGTCTCAAAAGTCCATTGGTTACCTGCAGGAGCCAATAGTGAATCTCCCACACAACAAGATTAGCCCGCCACTGCAATGTTTTCATGCATTTATTTCATTTACTACTTTGTGCTTCTGTCTTCCTTTCCATAAAGTGGGACGATAGGTAGCTAATGTCAGCTGATTACAGTGAAGATGTGATTTCAGGAGAAAGGTCACAGCAGCAAGACAGAGGCTAGTTTTGTTCAGGTGTGCAAGAGCAGGAGCAAGCAGCCTTCACCCAGCCTTGTGCCCCTGGAAAGGGCTAGTTACAGTCACACTCCCAATCTGCAAGGACTGCTTGAGGCTAGATTAGCCAATGGTGCTGGGGCAAGGGCAGGAATATTGTCACACATCCCTCTACACCAGGCAGTGAGGTGAGACCCGTACATAGAAAGCTTTCAAAGGCTATAGTGACGACTACTATAGCCAATGCTGCCCCAGTATCCCAAAGGCTTTGGGTGAAATCCTGGCCTTAAGTCAATAGAAGTTTTGCAAGTGACTTTTGTGGTGCCAGGATCTTACTTATTGTGTGCAACAGCCGTTATTCAGATTTTACATTGGTTTAACATTTCCTTCAGTGGCGTTAACCTGGTTTACACTAATGTGAGATCAGAATCTATCACATAGCCTCAAATAGCCACCTCTGGTGCAGAGTGCTTCTGTACCCCTATCCTGGAAAGTGGTTGAAAGGACCCAAAGACCATATAAATACTTTGCAGGGAAAAATACTACACAGGAAATTACACTAGGAAAGACAGCAAGGCACTTTCAAAAGAAGTAAGTCAATAGGTTAGCAGTTGTTATATTGACAACCCCATTGTGTAAAGAAAATAGAGTCCTTTTTCAATGCTGCAAAGAATGTATCACATTGATATATGCGTGTTGTCCTACAATTCAGATAATTTGTAGATCCTTAGAATAAATACAGTGGGCCAATCCTGAAATCCTGGCTCATTGACTTCAACAGAATTTCTTGCCTCAAAAAGGACTTAAGATTTGGCCCTTCATGTCTGAATAAAGAATGAATAGCTGGAGTGACATTTAATTTGCCCTTTAAGTATTTTTGTGCCAAATCATTGAGATGTACGTTTGTAGCGATCTACAAGGAATAATTAGAGTAACCTTTCAGACACATTCATGAATATTGTATTATGTGACTGTATTGTTCTTGATGGGCTATTGTCACTGATGGAAAGACTTATTTATTTACCAGCTATTGTCAAGGCATTAATAAAATTGAACATCTCTCTGCAGATTAAGATTTGGAAGTGTGTCTAGAAATTAAATTGGAAATTGTCAAATAAAAATCAAGTCTTCCTCAGAAATATCCAGTTATCCATGAGCATACACAGGATCCATGTAACATGGTGGTTTTCAATCACTGAAATTCCTTTTTGTTGTTGTTTGGGGATTTATCCCCTTTACAGACTTTTAAAAACTAATTTATCATGGAAGATTAGTTCTGAGAATGGGGTTGCTTATTCTAACAAAACATTTTCTCCCTAAACTGAGAAATGTTTGCATTCAATTTGCTATCTTTTTATCCAAAAACCACATAAGCTCCTAAGAGTGAAGGTTTTTTCCTAACTGAATTTCATGAAAGAACAGCTTACTAAGCTGTTTGAAAAGAGTCGTGAAAGGAAGCATGTGAAAAGCCTGCCAGGCAGAGCACTAGCTAATACAGTAGTTGGATGGCTTTGAAAAAGGAATACAGCATAACCGTGCAAATTTGAACTAATGACTGGGAGACCCATTGTCAATTACTAAATTTTTCAAACTAGCAAGAAAGTGGGAATGGACCTGGAGGAACGGGGGGTAGAATGACAAACAAGAAAGTTGCCTTTTACAGAGGGCCTGAGTCAATGGAAATGTGCCCTTGGCTCCACTAGGCTTTGTAGCAGAGTAAAAAATGTTTTTTTATTATTATTATTTTTACCTTGACATGGTTAGTTTGGTTTTAATTACTCAAAACAGCTACTCACTGCCTAGTACATTAGTAAATGTGTTGTAGTCTGTTTAATATTAGAGGAGAGATGGGCAGAGACTGCAAATGTTTGTCCATGAATATTCATACAAATCTTTTAATGACTTCAGTTTTGTTGTGTTCGCTGCTATTTTGTGTTTGCTTTCCATGAATATGCATGAGACTTGAGTTTTACTAGCATAGAAGCTTGCAGGAAGCAAATTTCAGCAGCCATACAACATTGTACAATTGTCATGATGAGGATCTAGGACAGACACAAGAAATACTTGCCCACCCTTTACCATAATGATCGATGAGAGTGGGAAAAAATGCATGTATTTTACTTACTCAACAATAAAAATGACTCCCTCAAGGCAAATCAAATCTTTCAAACATGTGTGCAGTCTTGCATACTGGCAAAAATCAAATTACAACATTAAATATTACATTGGAAAGGAGGTGAATTAGATCAGGCTACCAAAAAAAAAAAAAAAAAGGTAAGTTAACTGCCTCCTCTGTGGTTTTCAGTGCATTTTGTCGCCTGTCTTTTAGGCCCCAAATATGCAGATACTTACACAGGACCCTAACTTTAACACACATAATATCATTGGGTGAAATCCTTCCCCCCCAGTAAAATGTCCATTGACTTCAACAGATCCCTGATTTCACTCACTGAGTTTAATAGAGCTATTCACATGTGCCAAATTAAGCACATGCATCGTATATGTGGGATTGGGGCCTTAGACTGCAGGCTTTTGGGGCGAAGGGCTGGCTTTATTTTGGTGTCACGAGCTGTAGCGAGCACGTGGTCAGGACTTAATACTGTAAATGATCGTACTTATGAGAGTTACTCATCCAAATGGGGAACAGAAATAATACCATGTCTTTATGTGACCAATCACAAGTAACATCTCCGCTCATGCAGCAGGGAGCCAAAGAGCAAACCAAATTCACAACATATTTTATTGAATAAATTAGAATGATTACAAATGTGAGCGGCTCACCTGTGTGCAGTCATGTCCCGAGCAGAAAAAAGTGGTTGCAATTGGTCAGATAAATTGTTCCTTACCGAATTTTCATTCTGCTCTAATATTTAGTAAAATTAATGAAATCCTGGCAATATGAGCCCTAGCTAATACGCTCTGCTATTAAACCACTGCCGAGAAGTGTGGTGAGGCTGTCCACATTTGTGTGTGAATTATGGAGTGTGTGGATTAGCAAAATGTAGATTAGCAGTGTTCTTCTGTGACCAAGTTTTAGTCTATTCCTGGTAACTTCACCCTTTACAGTTTTTCTTTCGGATAAGCCCTTTCATATGGAGATGGCGGCAGCAAGGAACAGTCAGTGGGGAAGATCAAACTGAAAAGCAGATTAATATACACATTATTGAAATTTCTGTAAGGACTTATTCCAATTACACTGAGTGTTGGGGGAACAGTATATTTACTCAAAATCTGGATCACTTAGTGATTCCCTATCTGTTCATTCCCTCTGAAGCACCTGGCATTGGCCACTGTCAGAAGAGCAGATACTGGGGTAGATGGACCATTGGTCTGACCCAGTATGACTGTTCTTATGTTCTTAAAAAGGTTTGCTTCCACTAGGGTTGCCAACTTTCTACTTGCACAAAACCGAACACCCTTGCCCCACTCCTCCTCCAAGGCCCCACCCATTCTGCGAGGGCTAACCCCACACTCGCTCCGTCCCCCATCCCTCTGTCATTTGCTCTCCCCACTCTCACTCGCTCATTTTCACCGGGCTGGCTCAGGGGGTTGGGGCACAGGCAGTGAGGGCTCCAGCTGGGGGTGCAGGTGCTACGATGGGGCTGGGGATGAGGGTTTTGGGGTGCAGGAGGGTGCTCGAGGTTGGGGCATGGGAGGGGGTCAGGGGTGCAGGCTCCAGGCAGCGCTTACCTCAAGCAGCTCCCAGAAGCAGCGGCATGTCCCCACTCCGGCTCCTATGCAGAGTCATGGCCAAGTGCTCTGCACGCTGCCCCGCCTATAGGAACTACCCCCGCAGTTCCCATTGGCCGTGGGTCCCAGCCAATGGGAGCTGTGAAGTTGGTGTTTGGGGCAGGGGCAGCGCATGGAGCTCCCTGGCTGCCCCTATGCCTAGGACCTGGAGTAGGGGACATGCTGCTGCTTCGGGGAGCTGCACAGAGCCATGGCAGGCAGGGAGCCTGCTTTAGCCCTGCTGTGCCACCAACTGGACTTTTAACGGCCCAGTCAGCAGTGCTGACCAGATATCAGGTCCCTTTGACCGGGCGTTGTGGTAGAAAACCGGACACCTGGCAACCCTAGTTTTCACCGAGAAAATCCAAAACTCTTTTTAAGGATTAGCTAAAGTTGCTCACTGAAGCATTTGCTCCAGTCTTATTCTGAACCTGACTTTGCCCAACCCGTGCAAAGGACATAAGGTATTTTCTTTTGGCAATAAGCCAGTCTGGTAGTGTATCATTTGCTTTGTTCTGATGTTTATTTTCCACACAGATATAAAAGTATTTAAGCAAGACAGGCAGACCAGCACATTCATTCACACATGCATACTGATATTGAAGAAAACTCTGACACACAAGTTGAGCATTCCTCACAGTGCCACATCTTATATCAGTCAGTCGGGATGAGGTGCATCCCACACATCCTTCTCAGTTAAAGGATGTTTCACCTGAACCAATTATTTAGCAACAGTGACAGTTTGTATTTCCAACTATCACCTCAAATCCTCTTTCCACAAAAGATAATACCCTTGTTTCTCGGTCACCTGGCAAAAACCAGCAGTTCAGTGCATTGGAATTATGCAGTCTGCAGCTGCTAAATTCTGACTAATGAGTGAAATAGAAAAACTGAACACTTCATGCTATGGAACAAGGATTAAATGTAAAATTCAACATCTACCTGCATGATACTGTGTTTGTAACAGTTTACTTCTCAACAGACACAAAAAGACCACATTGGCAGAGTGCCTAGGATTGTCATATCTGCCATCATCACCATCTGGCCTGATACCATTAATCCTATTTTGCTAATGCATCTCATAGGATTTCATGCTAACAGGATGGGGAACATTTCTCTGATGCTTCTGCAAGATGGAAATCCTCATGAGACCTTCATTGCTGATGGCTGTAATATAACTCGAAGGGGCTAATCTTTCAAAACTCTTTATTTTCCTCTTTGTCAGGCATGGGAGTAATAGGTCAAGTCCTGCGTTAAGCAATTCCATAGTTACTCTAGAGTTACTTTGTATTAGCACTGGGGTAATTCAAGCAAAATTTGACCCAGTGTAGCCATATTCTCATTACTTTCCCTTTCACATTGAAAAGAGAAAGGAAGCCTTCCATGAATTAAACTTTCTTTAATAAAAACAATTGAAAAATATGGCTGGGATTGAACCTCAATGAGAGTTTGGTGCCTAACTCCCCTAGATCCCCTTGATACTCTTAGGTGTGTGCTTAAAGAAGGAGTAGCTGTGTGCCTATTTCATACAAGAGCATTCCACCAGGCTGTGAATAAGTCTCTGGCACTATGTCTTATTCAGAAGATAAAGTAGATGTGATTTTTCAGTATGTGATTCTGCTCTTCTGATTCCTTACCATGTAATTCGCCCTCACTTAGTGTGAAGTTCCAGAAGTGTCAGGCAAAGAATAACAAGTAGCATTATAGGTTTCAGAGTACGATGAAGTGAGCTGTAGCTCACGAAAGCTTATGCTCAAATAAATTGGTTAGTCTCTAAGGTGCCACTAGTGCTCCTTTTCTTTTTAAGTAGCATTACAGAAAGTAGAGTGGGAAAAGTTATCTTTGTCCATCCCCTGCCAATGCAGGATTGCTCCCTCGATATAGTTCTTTACCTAGCCACAACTGTTATTAACTCAGTCTTCCACCACCTCATTTGGGACATTATTCCACAATCTAATAAATCTCACCCAACTGTCTAAAGTTTTCTTTATTCATTTATATCCTAGCTTTTCCCCCTGACAAATTCCTCTCTGTATACAGTGTACTCTTGAAACACTTGTAGTGAGCAGACTTGTGGAGAATGATGATAACTTCCTTTGTCATTGCTTGGAGCCAGGATACACATATCAAAAGTAGTCTAACTGGCCCACATCAATAAGTCATATGTTTACTGGACTTTTCCAAATGGCCCTCAGTTCACTGGCATCTTTCTTTTACTGAACTGTAGTTTTATCAATGCCATATATGAAGAAAGTTCCATCTCCCTGATCCACGATGTAAGGCTTCTACATACATCTTAGGTATCTATCTTACGTACTTATATGGCCCCCCCATTACCATAGTATCTCAGCACCTCTCAAACCTTAACATATTTATTCTCACAATATCCTTCTAAGGTAGAGAAGGGCTATGATCCCCATTTTACAAAGGGGGAACTGAGGCACAGAGACACTAAGGCTTGTCTATATAGTGGGCTAATGCACTCTACGAAGGTGCGAGTTCAAAAGCACACTCAGGTGGTGTGCATTAGTTGGCCCACACCGACTCTGCTGGTGGTCTTTAACATAGTACTGTTACTAAAACAACACACCAGGGAACATTTAGTGCATGTCAGGGCTGGGCTGTGGGTAGCCTGTGTGCACTGGTCAGCTGCTAAGTTGCTGGCAGAAGGCAAATAGCAGGATCGCGAGCAAGCTGGGTCTGAATGCCAGGAAGTCAGGGTCAGGCACCAAATTATGGGTAGCGAGCAGATTGTAGAGTCAGGGTCGAGCTGGGTGGAAGGTCATGGTCAAGCACCAAGTGGCAGGTGAACAGCAGAGTTGGGGTCAAGCCAGGTTAGGATATCAGAGAGTCAGGATCAGATGCCAGGTTATAGACAGCAAGCAAATGGCAGAGTCAAGGACAAATCAGGGTCAGAAGCAAGGGTCTAGGGTCTACAGCAAGCAGGATCTGGAGCAGAAGCAAGCAGACAGTCTGCATTGTTGCTCAGGCAGCTCACCATGTGGCTTCCTGATTTAAATACTAGTATCAGCCAGTGAGTGGGCTGTGCAGGGCCACCGTTCAGGCGCTGCTTGGCAGTACATCCTGCAGAGCCTAACTCCACAAGGTCCTCCAGTGGAAACCCAGCCTAACCTTCCAGTGGTGATACGGATGCATCGGCAGCCCAGAATTTTCAAGGTTCTGGTCCCACAGGTTCTGACACCACCCCAACTGAACAATGAATACACAATACATTAGTGTGCTTTAGAAATTATTCCCCCCTAAAGCCCATTACCTTACCACGTATATAAGCCTGTAGTTATTTAGGATCCAAAGCTCCATTATTAAAAATGATTTAGGCATTTATGAGACCTAAGCTCCTAAATCATTTTTGCAAATTGGACTTAGGAAGGATATAGTGGAGCATAGAATTAGCCCTTGGCTTCCTAAGTCCCAGACTAGCACCCTAAGCAGAGAGCCATCCTTCCTCATTCAGCCTCAAATTGCACTGCCTTTCTTTCCATTTCCTTTTCATTGCCAAAATGGACAGTCACAGTCACTCTTTTTGCTGGATTGTCAAACTGTGGCCTTCTCACTCTTGACACTTTCCCTTTACCAACATATGCTAACAGAATTTTACCAGGTAGAATATAGTTATGACTGTTCTATCGCGTTGTGTGCCTTTTCATTCAGAGCAAGTCAGCAGTATTATCCCAGTCAGATGACTTGGCCACAACTTTTGTCATTTGACTAAAATATATCTTTTTCAGCAGATAATCTTCTTCAGCCAGCCTGTGGTCCTCATGCTATTCATCTCTTTCTTCATAGGACTCTCGCATGTTGGAAAGAGAAAATGCCCTCTGAGGGGCCTGAAAACACATGGAATACTTTCTCATTGTTAAAAAAGCCATTTCAATTTGCATTCACAGCTGTGGTCTTCCTAGAACCTCTGCTCCCAGTCATGTAGTATCTCAATATGGGTTCATTCCCTTTCACTTGCATTGCAAGAAAACAAGGAGGCAGAAATGTCCATTCAGTCAATATGGTGCCACACTGGACAAATCTGACTGCACATAGAGTAATGTTCTCGTCCCATCTTTTCCCTCTGTACTTCCCATTGTGTTTTCTCTCCCTTTTGTGTTCCCCATTTTGGTTCTTTTTTCCCTTCTCTTCTTCCATCTGTTCTTTCTCCCTCAGCGTTTCTATCATCTGTCCCTGGACTTAAAAATGCCACACTGAGAACTTCCCTGTAGTCTCCCAGTGCTGTCGGACAAGAGCCATGATGGGCAGCGAGTTGATTCAGGCGTCTGTCTGTCAGTTCTGTGAGGCAGGGTCAGTCAGATTCCAGCTGTTTGGATATTACTTAGGGCTAGATCCTCAGCTCATGGACATCAGCATCACTCCATTAACTGCCATGAAGCTATGCCATTTTACAGCAGTTAAGAATCTGGCCCTTAATTTTAGCACTTTCCATTCTGCTGTCTTCAGAGTGGGCCCAGATGAGTAGATCATGTTTGGGAAGGCAGGTGTTTCATTTTATCAGGCAATGCTGCACTGAACACAGTATCTGTGCTAAATATACAGGCCAAGTTCTTGACAAATCCATGTTGGCTATTACTTATGACCTGTTATCCTCTAGGTGCTTACAAATTGATTGTTTAATAATTTGTTCCAGTATCTTGACCAGGTACTGAAGTTAGGCTGACTGGTCTATAATTCCCTGGGTCCTCTTTCTTTCCCTTTTTAAAGATAGGTACTATGTTTGCCCTTCTCCAGCCTTCTAACACTGCCCCATCCTCTATGATTTCTCAGAGATAATGGTTCAGAGATTGCTTCTTTAAATACCCTAGGACATTATGACATACGTCAGCCACATTGCTAAAGGCACTACAGGAAGGTGTTAACATACTATGCTGAGGAGAGTGATATAAATACCTATATAGAATAGATATTCATAAAAGCTTTTGATGGTGAACTTGTCATTTTTTGACCAAAAAAAAAAGTATGTGAAAAATTTAAACCAGATCTGATGATTATCATAGACATGCACATGGAGTGGCGAGCTAAAGTTGTTGGGGTTCCTATACTATGCATTGCCATTCTTTCCTACAGCTTTTCTTTGGTTTGTGGGGTTGGTATTTTTAAACTTAACCTTCCTGGTTTTCCAATCATTTTTAATGGTTTCCATCCCCTGGCAAAGTCAAGGGATGTGCAAACTTAATTATGTCTTCATGAAAAGCTATATAGTGCTCCACTCAAGGCAACATATATCTGGGTGAATGGTGGCCCTTGCACAATCATATTCCTTGCACTTAAATGAATACCAAGACTCCTCCAAGATACAGTCTCTGGGAAGTGCTAGAGGCAGGGGTAGGCCATGTCCTTGGCTCCTCCCTGCACCAGCCTTCTGAGATTGCCAGCCACAGATGGAAGCGCATATTGCATCCTCGGGGTGTATATTAGGAGTTGTACTTCTCTGGAATACTGAGCCACTCTGGGAGGCCTTGGTACCTGCCTGAAACGTAATGCCTCTGAACAAGTGGTGTAGCTTTGCCACACCCCAGTACGGGGCAGCGTGTAAAAACGCAATCCTACGTCAACCGATAAATCTCAAGCACGCCTTATGTTTTGAGTGTATCAGACTCTCTTGTTTAAACTTATTGAGACCCCTCATCTCAGTTTCTTCTCTTTCTGGCAGTGACCTGTGCTGAACCTCCTGGGAAACTTGTTTCCTTTCTTTCCAACCTGAATCATGATATTTTCGAGGATAAATGTTTCTGGGAATTATGTGCATGCATCAGCTGCAGAACTATCCCCTTATAAAGTGCACAGATTCTAGGATGGCAAAGCCATGATTCTATAGGCTTGTAATAGATCTTTTTTCTCTAACCATGAAGCAAATAGCTAAGTAATTTTCAAAAATAAGGATTAGTGATTCACATTCATAAAACTAGCACCAGCAGATGCGCTAGCTAGTATACATTTTAAAAGCCTATCAAGCTTTGTGCTTCTTGGCATGACCTGGTCACCAACTGAGCACAAGAAGAAATTTCCCCCTGTGGTATAGTACTGCACATTAATATCGGTTATGGGTTTTTTCTGTTCCTCTGAAGCATCTGGCACTGGTCACTGTGTAAGATATATAAGGCAGGATGCTGGAATAGACGGACTATTGGTCTGTTCCATTAGAGCAGTTCTTATTTTCCTATGAGCCTTACATGGACTTTTTAATCCTCATGTTTTTATAGTGCACAACAGACCTGGGCAGTAAAGTCATACATTTCCTGAATTTATCTTCATTGGATTGCCTTTTGCATCTAGGGCCATAAAATTGCTTATCCACTGAATGTATGTCAGATGTCTTGAGGCACTGGAGGGGTTAATGTAATGTGTAGCCAACATAAGATACATTTAATTATCTCTGAAATTGCTTCTGCGAAACAGCCACATAACTGTCACAACTCAATTTACTACAGATCCTGAAAATAACAACAGGTTTCAGAGTAGCAGCCGTGTCCGATGAAGTGAGCTGTAGCTCACAAAAGCTTATGCTCTAATAAATTTGTTGGTCTCTCAGGTGCCACAAGTACTCCTTTTCTTTTGAAAATAACAAATGTCATTTGTTTCGAATCAACATAATGTTGGGTCAGACTGACTCACATTCCCCCAGTTTGCTTGGAACTTAATCTAAATCTGAACCGTCTGTCTCCAGTCAGATCCACTTGGCACATTTTCATATGTGATATCAAACATAAGTCTCTTGGAAAATATTTCAAAGTCACAAAATTATGATACTCATTTTTACCCTACAAGGTGGCATTGGCCTTTTAAAGGGAAGAGCCCAGTGCACCTGTGACTCATCAGTTTCCTCTGAACTGGGTTTTAAAGGAAGACACTTGGTCTATATAAAAGGGGGAGGAGATCAGGTGAGTCAGACATCTGGAAGAGGCTTGCTGAATTAGAGCTGCCTGAGAGCACTAACTGAAAGATTCAAGGAGGGACAGGTGAGAACTAGCAGAGCCAAGAGGGTTCTGGGGGAAGTCTGAAGACAAGACAGCATCAAGAAGGGTTTGCTGGCTGACTTCTCTAAGCCATCAAAGCAGGGCCAGAGGACTGAAGGCCAGAGAGCAACAGAGGGAGTTGCCTGCTGATGTCTAGGATGGAGAGCCGAAACCAAAGCTGGAGAGGGTTGTACGCAGGGGAGCAGCAGAGAGGCCAATCTGTTGAACTCTCCATACCAGAGAGCTGGACCCAGAAGAACAATGAATGGACCAGGAGGAGTAAGGGATGTTCCCCTGGTGAGGATGCTCCCAGAAGAGAGGGGTGTGGGTTCCTGATAGGAAGCGAGGCTTTGCTCTCCCGCTGGAAGGGGAGTGCCTGTCCTGGCAGAGAGTCAGAGAAGGACTGACAAGAAGCCTAGGTGCAGCAGAAGATGCTGGAGTGGGGTATGTAGGATGTCATATATTGGGATTTTAAAGACTATGTATGCATTGGGATGTGAGAAGGGCTATGTTTTGGACTTCTGTGCATTGTTTAAACTATGTTTTGGTAATAATGGGGTCTATATTAGCTATTACCACTCAAGAGAGAGATCTTGGAGTCATTGTGGATAGTTCTCGAGAAACATTGGCTCAATGTGCAGCGGTAGTCAAAAAAGCTAACAGAATGTTAGGAACCATTAGGAAAGGAATAGATAATAAGACAGAAAATGTTGTAATACACCCACACTTTGAATACTGCATGCAGTTCTGGTCAGCCCATCTCAAATAATATAAATTAGAAATAGAAAAGGTACAAAGAAGGACAACAAAAATGATTAAGAGTATAGAACAGATTCCATATGAGGAGAAATTAAAAAGACTGGGAGTGTTCTGCTTAGAAAAGAGACAACTAAGGGGGAATATGACAGAGGCTATAAAATCATGACTGGTGTGGAGAAAGTGAATAAAGACGTGTTATTTACCCCTTCACAAAACACACGAACCAGAGGCCACCCAATGAAATTATTAGGCAACAGGTTTAAAACAAACAAAAGGAAGTATTTCTTCACACAATTCACAGTCAACCTGTGGAACTTGTTGCCAGGGAATGTTGTGAAGGCCAAAAGTATAATAGGATTCAAAAAATAATTAGATAAATTAATGGAGGATAAGTCCATCAATGGCTATTAGTCAAGACGATCAGGAATACAACTCCATATTCTGGATGTCCATAGCCTCTGGCTGCCAGAAGTTGGGAGTGGATGATAGGGAATGGATCACATGGTATTTGCTTGTTCGGTTCATTCCCCCTGAAGCATCTGGCATTGGCCACTGTCAGAAGACAGGATACTGGGCTAGATGGACCATTGGTCTGACCCAGTATGACCATTTTTATGTGTTAATGAGCCATGCTGATGGACTAGATGATAAGTTTTCATAGAGTTACTGGGGTCTTTGAAGGGGGGAAACAGAGGCAGATACACAGGTTGTGCTGCCATCTGCCATGGGACAGCATACCAGGCCTGGGTGCCTTATCACAGATGGTGGAGACTGTGGGTGAGTGATCAGCCCCTGGGAAGAGGGGATTTGCAAGTGACTGGAAGAGGGAAAATGAGGCTAAGGTCTGCTTTCAGGGCCATCTTGAAACCACAAGGGGACACCCTGGAGGCAGCCACCATTTGACGCTCGCTACATACCAATGAGATTTAACATTTGCATTACGGTGTTCTGACTTGGGCTGATAATACAGGTGTTCTCACATTAGTCTTCAGTAGAACAATCTAACTCAAACTTCATCCCGATCAAACTTCAGTCCTTAAAGTTTTATACCGCATGTTTGAAAGGGCAGTGAGATTAATGATTTTGCATGGACGAACACTAATGTCTGTGACAGCATCTCATTTTGTCCTGGACTGCAGTACAATATGTTACACATACTCTGTAAAAACTGACAAGCTTTTTTCAGTGTTTTGACTTCCATTTAATTAAACCTAGGTTTGATTTATGAGCTATCATTCCAGCCATGGATCATCACAGATTCTCGCTTTGAGGCACGCCAACCTATTCAGCAGAGAGGTCAGCTTGTTACAGAAACTCTTGTTTTAAAAAATATATTGTGCAGGACTGTGAGAAGTTGCAATCGGCTCAGGTGAAGGGAAGGGAAAAGTGGATCTCATCTCTCCCTAGTGGCTTCTTCAATCAGTTTGAAAGAGTTTAATGTTTTCCAGTCAAAAGCTGAAGTGCCTCTTCTGGGTGACTGTGGATGAGCTCTAGCCAGCCATTTTCTGAGGGAAAATTAGGAAAACCATAAAGAATTCCTGACAGCAAGACTTTGGGAAGGGGTCACACATACAATGGAGGGCTTGAACAGCTGATGGATATGGGAGGTCTCTACTGGATAATAGATGAAGATATTTCTCTCCTCAGCAAATTCTCCTTTCACAATGATTGGTAATAAATCTTCAAATTGTGCAGGGTATTTTTCCTGGCTTGACTAACTTGCAAGTCTCTGAGGTGCTTCTTTTTAAAGGTTATGAAGGAAAAATACATTTTAAATGTTTAGTTAGAGAAAGTGAGGCCTATCCCCTACTTGTTGAACTTCCTAATTAAGCAGGTATGTTTCTAGTACACTACCAGGTCCTTTAATCTGAACAGCGCATATATTGGGATGTCTCCTGAGCAGCTGGCTTGTGGAAGGTCTCTCTAAAAACGTTCCCATCTTGTTGGTGAGATATGCACTCTTTCATTTTTGATAGTGAAACTTCTGAAGTTGCCAACAAAGGGAGATTGCAGCTCTCATAAATCTTAACAAGGTTGCCATGCACATAATAGAATCTATAGCTTTAAAAAGCAGTTACCACTATAATAATAAGAATGCCAGTAATATGAGATTTCAGTGTGCCGGATACTAGTGTGTCCTCTCTCCTGGTGTGATTGCATGCACACAGGAACATAAGAACAGCCATATTGGATCAAACCAAAGGCCCACCTCACCCAGTATCCTGACTTCAGAGGGAATGAACAGAACAGGTAATCATCAAGTGATCCATCCCCTGCGCCCATTCCCAACTTCTGGCAAACAGAGGCTAAGGACACCATCCCTGGCCATTCTGGCTAATAGCCATTGATGGACCTATCCTCCATGAACTTATCTAGTTCTTTTTTGAACCCTGTTATAGTCTTGGCCTTCACAACATCCTCCGGCAAAGAGTTCCACAGGTTGACCGTGTGTTGTGTGAAGAAATACTTCCTTTTGTTTGTTTTAAACCTGTTGCCTATTAATTTCATTTGGTGACCCCTTGTTCATGTGTTATGAGAAGGAGTAAATAACACTTCCTTATTTACTTTCTCCATACCATTCATGATTTTATAGACCTCTATCATATCCCCCCTTAGTCATCTCTTTTCCAAGCTGAAAAGTCCCAATCTTATTAATCTCTCCTCATATAGAACCTATTCCATACCCCTAATAATTTGTGTTGCCCTTTTCTGTATCTTTTCCAGTTCCAATACATCTTTTTTGAGAGAGAGTGACTACATCTGCATGCACTATTCAAGATGTGAATGAACCAGGGACTTATATAGAGGCAATATGATATTTTCTGTCTTATTATCTATCCCTTTCCTAATGATTCCCAACAATTAGGCATGCACATGTATGTGTAATTTCACTTGGATACATGTAATTATGAATGAATCAGACAGATATTGTTAAAAAATTATTAAACTATATTACAAAATATCAACTTCTGCCCATAAACTTTTGCATGATTAATGAATCATTCAACTGATACAAAAACAAAGAAAAGAAAACTTGAGTTGCCTTTTCCAATTACTGCTTTTGAATTGAACAAAAATATTTCTGCAAAAGGCACAATGTGCTTTTGGTAATTAAAAATTAGTTTAAGATTAAAAATACAATCCTAGAATATTTGCTGAAGTTTTTGCAGCTGGCATGAAAAACCTATAATCTAGAGATTTTTAAAAAGCATTTAATGTCGTAACTCATTCTACAGCACAAATAGAGCATCCTATCTGCAAAAGCTACCCATGTTAAAGCTAACAGAGAGATCTATATACAGAGTATATAGTTTATTGTTGTCTGAATATGGACTGCATCTTACCACTTAAAGCAGGATCAGATCTTCATATCTACTAGAATCCTGAATCAGACATAGGAAGAGAGATTTTCTAGGTGTAAGAAGGAAGTTTTTTACTGACCATATTCACTGATCTCCTTTTTTACACCATGTACAGTTTTGTTCAGATCAAAAAACAAGAAACTTACCTTTCATTCAGTCTCACTCCCTAAGCAGAGGCCTAAGTCCTCTCATCAGACTGGCATGGCAGAAAGGAAGAATCTGTACCATGTTTCCAAGCTCTACACAAGGATATACCATGCCCGAATGACACATCCCCACTGGGACATATACATTTCCAAAAGGGGAAAGTGGCTTGGTCCCAAAGAGGCATTTTCACTACTATAAATTTGGCTTCTAAAGATCTGACAGTTGTGGAAATGATGCTGGGAGGCAAAAGTTATTGCAGGAACAAGGGCCAAATCTTTGGACAAAAGTGCTGTGGAGCTCCACAGTAGCCGAGAAGCATGCAATTTTTGTTTCCCTCCCTGGGGGTTCACTGCAGCCTCCTTGGTGAAGAAGAGATGCATAAGCAGGTCCACCCACTCTGCCTCTAGTCTTCTCCTACTTTCTGGAGCACAAGATATAATAGATGTATCCAAATCCAATTTCTGAACCACAGCAGTCCCCCTGGGTCAGTGACCACAGAGGATGGAGTGTGATTTGTCCCCAGGTAAATAGAATAAGCAATGCACAGTCATTTCCAAGCAGATGAATGGAAACAGAAAATATTTTTGAGATTGGGCAGGAAATCTCACACAAGAGCCTCCTCTTGTGATTTCCAAGCCAAAGAGATGTGTATACATTTTGTAAGTTCGGCTATTTATTCATTTTTTGATGCTTATTCATAATGAACCTCTGAACTTCTTGAGATTCAACTGCTTCTAGTTCCAGGTTTGGGGCAGGAATTCTTTGCTTTTTAAATCAGAGAGTTGTGGGTGACTCCAAAAGTGGATTATGGAGCCTTTAGTCTCTGACACCAATTCAAATCCTGCCAAGGATTGACCAAAAGTCATGGCAAACATGGCATATGTGAAATGAATTGGTGGCTTCAGTCCATTTTCCTGATGTATAATTCTCTGCTACATAAAACTCCATGAAAACTGTGAAGAAGAATACCAATTAGTGACACCTTCAGTAGAGAGACCAAGAAATGACAGGGAATGGAGACTGAGCTATCCTCTTACCCTAATGGTGGTCCCTCCACATCAGGGTTTAAGCACATTTGGCAGGGTAGCGTGGGAAAACCAGCACTCCCCCTTCCTGCGCTGTACTTGTTCTAAGTGGACCAAACATTGAAGAATATGAAAAAGCTGCAAATCAAATTGAATTCAACTGGATTTCAGTGGATTTGTCTGTGGACAAAGGAGTTGAGTCACCATCCACAGACTTTCGTGAGTGCTAAATTCATTCTTTTGAAATGAAAGGATGATATACCCCAACATTCCTTTTCTTCTTTGGCCCCCGTTGGAGCACAATTCCTCTAAAACAGCAGCTCAGATTGTTTCTCTTGCAGGCTGTATGCCAAAGTCTGCTCTGACAGACGAGCACGCTAAGGTATACTATTTAATATTCTATCCCAAACAGCTGCTAAGGTAAATAACAATACAAAAAATGTGAGCTTTGCCATCTCTTTTTCATGATGCGTCATAAATGTCGTATGAAATTTTTTTGCTGGTGCACATATTATTTTGTGCTGACAGGTAAACCATTATATATGCAACCTCTAGTCCCGAAGCCCTTATCAATGGCATCAAAATATTCTAAATGCAATATGTTCTCATTATAGAGCTAAAAATGTTATTAGCTTTCCTGTCTGCTCTCTATAACTAACTTACCAAATATTTTGCAAGTGCCTGTAGTAATTACAGCACAGCATTTCCTTTCATAACATAATTATGATTCCCCAATGTGCTAGCCATTATTTATTCAACAGCTTAAAATAATTTGACCAGAATATTAAAAAGGTACCCTATGAAAGATTTGCTGCCTTTACTAGATATCAAAGGCACAGGCTTAGGTGTAATCTACTTCAGCTAAATGCACTTTTCACAATAATCCAGTAACCATATGTCAAAAAAGTAGTTATCAGTGAAAGCCAAATGCCTGTCTTCTTCTCCTCTTTATGACGAGATTACATTAACCAAAACCCTAAAAGATTTCAGAGGACCAGAATCTCATATACCAAAAGAGATTGGGTCAGGAGGTAAAGGGACATCATTTTTGTGTCATATTGAGGATTTAAAAGGCAGATCTAATGTCGGATTTCTCTACACAAATAGAAGGATACAGTGGCATCATAACGTAAAATGCATTAAGCTGTCAAAATGAAGCGCCTGTCTTCAATCATGCAAAGTCCCTTAGGACCATAATGTTAAATAATGCATCAAGAAACTTCCTGTCCAAAAAAAAAAAGAAAGAAAGAAAGAAAAGTTACCTTTGGAAAAGAGAGAAAAAATAATTGATTATTAAAATATAAGCTACTGGAAAGATGTCAAATGAAATAAAAAAGCCTTTCACTTTTTTTACTGTGACAGGGGAGACAGAGGCTGCATACAAGGTCCTTGGTGAGGACTCTTCTAGAGGCTAAGAAGTCATGAAAACCAGTGTCTTGGAGGAAAGACACTGGCAGCAGTTTTAATGAGACTTTTTTAAAAAAATCCTCACTAGGTCTGAGGCAATGCCCTTAATTTGGTGCTTGATGGGTTGTCATCTCATTAACTCAAACCCAAGACCCAAATAATAGGGAACTAAAGGACTTTATAATATTTGAGCTGTACATATAAAGCCTATTGGGGAGGATGCAAACATAGGTATGCTGGTCCCAGACATCCAGGCTGTGTGGCAGCCAGAGGACTATCTGGGCTGTCAGAGCAATGACCATGGCCACAGTTACATCCTAAACCTGAAGGACAATCTGTTAAAAAGCAGAGAACCGATGTGGCAAATAATGAAGGGAACTGGATATGTCACAAGGGAAGCCATAAAGACACTCTCCTAAACTAGAAGTGGAACCATCACTCCTGTTTTTCATAGGGGGCAATTTGGGCACATGAAGAAATTTTGCCCCCGTATAAAGTGTGACTATGGGGAGATCTGTGGGCTAGGACAGAGAGTCCCGAGTTCACAAACCATGTACTGTAGCCATGCAATTAGGAGAGAAAACAATGTCTGAGCTAAAGCATTATGGGTCTGTCTGCATTTTAGTAGGAGAGAGCTTATTCAAAGCTCCACTACCAGCGACAGCAGAATCTGTCCAGGCTCCCTATGTCCCTGGAGCTATATTGCTCAGCTATAATCCTCCTGTGAGCAAGGGGCCATGTGAGCTAATGCTGAGGATTTGTCCAACTCATTACCCAGAACTGTCTGGTATAAGGTGCCACAATGCCATGGGGAATGACTAGGAGCACTTTCCGGCCTTCCTGGGCTCTACAGAATGCCAAGGGGGACCTTGGACCAATTCTATGCATCTTTTGGAACTGGGCTCCACCTGGACTGCACTGAGGAACAGAAAGGTGAGCATGCTTTTGGGTGTTGCTCTGGAGAAGGAAGGAATGCAACAGGATGTTGGGGCTCAACCCAACCTGTAATCAAGTGTTTGCATAACTGTAGCATAAAGCTGTTAAACTCATTATTAATGTTAGTGGAGATACGAGTGGTGGCGGGTAGAAGAAACAAGGGAGCTAGGACAGAAAGTCCTAGAAGAAAACACTAGAGACAGCCAAGATCAGGGAGGAAGCTTAGGGTAAGCTTTATGTTGCACTATTATTTGAGTTACCAGTGACGCCAAACCCCAGAAAAGTGAGAGTCTGGACACTAATGATCTGTGTGTTCTATTGAGGAGAGGCATTTAGCTAAATGATTCCATTTAAAATCAATCAGAAATATGCAGCTAAATTCACCTGCACTACTTTCAAAATGTATCTCCCGATAGAGAGCGAGAGAAGGGAAAGGTCTGTCTATTACTAAGAGGTGCTCCAATGAAAACTGTTCTATTCTGCTACTGACCATGGATTTTTATTTGATGTGTTTGCACTTTTGAATATAGGGTTTCCAGTCTAATATTTATGAGAACAGACTGAAACCCTGCAAGTGAATCAAGTTAGATAAAGGGATGAAGGTTTATTTGGTGAAACAGCAATTATTATGTTGGTTAGGGCCAGACGTCCCACTTTTAAAGGGACAGTCTCCTATTTAAGCCCTCCTGCAGGTGTCCCAACTTTTTTCTTAAAAACTGGCAAATTGTCCCATATTTTCTGTCTACTCTGTATCCCCTCCAGCGGGGCACGTCCCACTCCCAGCACTCTGCGGAGAACCAGCCCCTGGCCAGAGCACTCAGATCACCAATAGCCTGGCCTGGAGGAGCTGGCTAGGAGGAGCCAAGCCCGGCATGTGCCAAAGCCCCACATAGTGCTGGCACAGAGAAGACTCTCCGCCCCCTCAACTAAGCTCTGGAGTGGTAGGGGACAGAGAAGAAGCAATTTCCAGCCTGTTCTCACCCCAACAATGCAGGCTCCACAGCAGCCCCCGGACAAAGACTTAACATCCTCTTCACACGCCCCACCCTGGGTCCTGCCCCCAGGGAGTGCGGGGCTGCTCTGTCCCCTAGGCACCCTCCTGTGCTGAGCCACCTCCCTGGCTGGTTCACTGAAGCCCCTGCAGTCAGGTTACCTGGACCCTGGTGCACAATGCATCCTTAGGGCTTAACCCCTTCCTGTCCACGCTGTAGCCAGGGGACAGGAGGTGGCTGGGTTATGTCCATGGCCAGCAGCAGCCTGGAGGTGTTAGCTGCCTTTCGACACTGTGCGGGCAGGAAAGGACCATCTGCTTCCAGCCCCAGCGGAGCGGGGTGCAGGGGTGGGGAGGAGATGAGTTCTGCAAAGACACAGGCCAGGTCATCCCTCCCACTTCCCCCCACAGCTGGAAGCAGCTCCCGTCCCTTCCCTCCCACACAGTGCCAAAAGGCTGCTGCTGGCCACATTGTGGTGTGAATCCTGGAAGAAATCTGGCAAGGGGGAGAGGGGCAGGTGACCTTGTGTGCCCCACAACATGTTGCCTTGGAAAGACATAGTGCCGGGTACCAGGAGAGGTGGGTTCATGGAGGGCGGAGAGCACTGGCCAGGGGAGGGTCGGGTTGGTCGGTCACCCCCCTGTGTAAAAGAGGTGTACTGGAGTGTGTGTGTGTCACCCCTCCCCGTGTGAGCCCTAAAGCCTTAAAGATAAGAAGGTAAATAAAAAGAATCCAACTGTGCAGGATTTATTTTTAACAGGAGTTCAGTCAACTGTATGTTAAATGGAAGGTTTGTGCTGCATAGTTCTGATGGATTGCCGTTGAACTCACTTGAATACGAGTAATTTTACCAGGTGTCCCATATTCGGCATAGGGAAATATGGTCCCCCTCATGGTGGTGAAAACAAGGCTCGAATTGTGACTGAGCTTTTCTGGTCTGAATCATAAAACTTCAGCTGAATCAGGTTTATCAAAAGTTAAGCTTATGAAAATAAAGGGTTGGTGCTCTGACTATTTGTTATTTAGAGTCATAAAAATATGTGCCCATTGCCTGAGCACAGGCTGCTTAATCAGTTGTCCATTCAGCCATTTACATAGTCCAGTCTTTACATTGGACTATTTACACAGCCATGTGTAGAAATGTACATACAAAATGATGGGGGTCTAAATTAGCTGTAACTACTCAAGATAGAGATTCTGGAGTCATTGTGGACAGCTTTTTAGACTGCCGCTGCACACTGAGCAGACCTTTTCAGAGAACTAACAGAATGTTAGGAACCATTAGGAAAGCAATAGCGAATAAGACGTTGCATATCATAATGCCACTATATAAATCCATGGTACACCCACACCTTGAACGCTGCATGCAGTTCTGGTCGCCCCATCTCAAAAAACAATATTAGAAATGGCAAAGGTACAGAAAATTATTAAGGCTACGGAACAGCTTCCATGTGAGGAGAGATTAAAGGAATGAGACTCTTGAGCTTGGAAAAGAGACAAGTGAGGGTGGATATACTAGAGATCTATAAAAGTGAGGAAGCGAATAAGGAAGTTTTGATTGCGCCTTCATATAAGACAAGAATCAGGGATCACCCAATGAAATTAATAAGCAGCAGGTTGTAACAAACAATAAAAAGGAAGTACTTCTTCACACAATGTATAGTCAACCCATGGAACTCATTGCCAGGAGATGCTGCGAAGGCCAAGACTATAATTGGGTTCAAAAATAATTATATATGTTCATGAAGGACAGGTCCATCAATGGCTATTAGCCAACCCCATGCTCTGGGTGTCCCTAAGCCTCTGACTGCCAGATGCTGGGACCGGATGAATTGCTCATTAAATTGCCCTATTCTGTTCATTCCCTTTGAAGCATCTGGCATTGACTACCATCAGAAGACAGGATACTGGGTTAAATGGACCATTGGTCTGACCGAGTATGCCCTTCTTGTGTTCTTCTAGAAAACCAATTACTAATTCCACCCTCCAGTATTCAATAGGCCAGTCCGTGCAGTATTTTCTTTCTCCTTTCTTTCTAAATGTAATATCCATGAGCAGTGTCAATTGTCAGTACTCAGATCTTAAATTCTCTATTTCTTAAGAGATCAGATATAGCACAGCCTGGCCCTGTCCAGCTTCTCCACACGACTGTGCAATGTTCTTCAACCGTAACCAGAAAGAGAGCTGTAGAGTTGACCCTATGCCCATTCAACCGCTGACTTCTTCACCAAAATGTTCAGGCAGACAGTGGCACTACTGCAGGGAGGGCACAGGAGGCACTGTCCCACGAAGAAAACAAAGAAACTCAAAGTGAGAATTTATCTTCATCCCAGTGAGCTAAGTTGGGTTGCCCATAGGGGACTCCAAAGCAGAAGCATCAGAACTTCAAAGGGTCACCTGCACCCCATTGAACAGCTTCAGCAGCCAACCAAAGGGCCCTTTCAGATGTGTCCTGAACTGATGAGTGCACAGGCAGTGAAGAAGCAAGCAGTAAGAGAAAGGGCTCATTTACACAGCCAGTTCAAAGGCTGCACATGTACACAGCTAGTAAGTGAGCGATTACAGTATCACACCTAAAATTTTGACTGAGAACTACCACTACAACAAGGTTCTCAACTATTACTAGTAGTGAAAAGATTTTGTCTGTAGACTCCTCTCCATGAAGAACTAGACTGAGTCCTCTGAGCCATTTCACACAGGCCATAGAACCACCACTGGATGATGATGACTGCCAGGTCTCCTCTGCAACAAGAAGTTTTTCTTAAAACTTGCCACCAGTGCAAGACCGGTGATTGGAGCAATGGTTGGAGGACTTGTGCAGACAGGGGGAAATATCTACTGTAGTCACTGCTCTAAACAGTAACCACCAGGGCTGAGCTCAGGACACTGAGCTGGAGTGGGGAGGGGGTGAAATGCTCTACATTTCATAACCATCCTCATAGCCCTTCGCCTGTTACAGCTTTGAAACATGATGGGGGTGTTTGCTTGGTGGCATAGCAAAGCTGAACAAATCTGCAGGGAATGAACCAGCAGGGTTCCAAGTCTATTAATGAAACATAACTATAGATTCTTGGTATTTCTGAACTGATCTCACGATGGTATGCAGTGTAAAGGCAAAAACAGACATAACAGAAATCATTTTAAGAGGCAACCATTGCATGCTAAATACATATTAAGCTTGCAAGTTTTCCATATGCACTATAACCTCATTTAGCTTGCAGCCCACATCTGAGCTAAGATGATAACATAGGGAAAATGATAACGCTTATTTTTTTTATCAAATTGGAACTGCATAGCATGAATAACTTAACCATCACTTTTTTTTTATTTTACAGCTTCCTTCATAGAAAAAAAGCAGTAAGTCCTGTTCAAGAGGCAATTTGAGATTATGTATTTCAGACTTCTGTTATCCTCTTAGTAGCTAACTATGAGCTGAAATTAAATTACACTACTTGGTCAGTTGGACATCATAAAGCCTAAAATCTGTGCATGTATTTTCATCTACTTGCTTACCAAATCATATAGCAATATGTGATCACATTAGCATTTTTCTCATATTTAGATTTTAATTACATTTATATGAAATTTGTGGTGAGTGATGAATTACAAATTGTCAAAGCCGATCTGATATCCTATAAATATACATAGGGTTCATTTGTGCCTCTAAGGCTCTGGCCTCTGTTGGGAGCAGAGGGAGATTCATTTGTTCAGCAGGCAATCTGGATGCATTGTTCTGCAGCAAGGCTCAATACCTCCTACAGTTGCCTAGGGCATACGGGAGAACACTCGCTGCTACACTTTCCTAGCTGCTCAGTGCAAGATCTGTGGTCAATAAGCCCTTCACCCTCCACTATCATATCGCTGATGAGTCACATGATTGGTTCTGTGCCACAGAAACCTCACAGTGTGACACCATAGCGTTAGCTCACATCATCACCTGTGAAGGACACAAAGGGAGCCTCCGTCTCCTCTGCCACAGAGGATGTGAAGTCATGTCTGCATTTTCCTAGCCCATAAATCACTTCATAAACCCAGGATGCCTTCATTCAATCCCAGAACATGTCGTTCTCACTGCAAACAAGTATTCTCTTATTTTCCAGAGAAGATCATTCCATGGCTGAAACAGTCTCATAGGACAACAAGAAGAGGAGGACCTGAAATCTAACACCATCCATTCCATGTGGTAGCATTTTACTCCTGCATGCTACACGTATAAATGACCACACAAGATTTAAGGCAGTGGAGAATCAGGCCCAGAGTCTGGTGATTTGTACACTGAAAATCTCCTGGGTGTCAGAGGGCGATGGTGAGCTCAGTGCTACTGCTCTGGAGAGTAGGGCCAGCAATAGGAAGAGCAAACCTTTAAAGGCTGTTCTAAGGCAGAAGGAGAGGTGATCTTAAAATGTTCAGATGAATTTTGGCTAAGAACCTGGACTTCAAGCTTCTGGAGGTTTTTCTCATCACTGGGATCTACCTGGAAAGAATATAAAGCAACTCCTCTTCATACAGGAAAAATATGTATGTCACAGCCACGTCAATCAGTTTATAACTTGTGTAACATTGAGAGATAATTATCAAGAAATAGCGACATAGCAGTTTCAGACTTCAGCTTATTTCAAGGTCAGGGTCCTATTGATCAATAATGTTTGTGAAATCAAGACAGGTTTTAAAGGGCCCGTATCAGTTCTGTCAGCAACATTAACTCTTTGTGTAGTTTATTTTCCAAAGAAAATCATTCTTTGTGGCATATTATGTGTCTTTTTGTCAGGTAGTTAACTATACTGGTGCTAGTTAATTATGATCTGAACTTTATACTGACAGATCTGGCAACAGACTGATGATATTCCATAAGTCAGATTTGCCTGGCCATTCTGAAAGAAATATGATTTGTCTTGAGTTGACAGCTGTCTTCATCAAGGTGCCAACTGCTGACATGGAAAATAAGGACTTGGGCATTTAAAAAAAAAAAAAAAAAACTTACTTGAATATGCTTTTCAGGCAGCAGTAAAGAATTTAGAGTTCCCATTCCTCAAGGCCACAATTTAATGTGGCAACAAAAACTGGAAGAAAGACAGATGATTCTTACAAATCCTAACCATCAACAATTTGTTCTTTCCTAATACAATATTTGTATGAACTTATAAACCCCATGATTATGGTATCCAGGAGCTATAATGCCATAGATACTTCACAAAACAAGTAGCACAAAAACACGGTGAAAAGCAATTATAGAAAAATGTCCATGCAGCAGAGATTAGCAATAGAATTTTGAGCAGCATTACCTGGTTGTCATTGGGGTTGTTTTTTTAAATGAAAGCTAGAGCCATACAGATTAGAGAATAATGTCACAGAAGGGGCTGATAAAATTGAAAAGATCCATCAGATTAATCACAGGGTTTAAAGGACCGTGTCCATTTATAAGAAACAAAAGCTTTGAGCCACAAGGTATTGAAACTGACATATTTCTTTTTTTGTTTTTTACTGTCGACCTTGTAAATGAAATTCATTGGAAATTTCATAAAGCCTAATAGGACTTTGCATCAAACATTTTAATGACATCTAATTGAAAAATTGTCAGCCATTCATGCAAGCAACATGATCCAGGCCCAGTGTTCCAACATATTCATTAACATCAGTATTCCTCCTTACCCTTTGTAGCATGCATATCACTTTTTGATTAAAGTATGTGTACAGGAAAAGTCTAGTCCTAGGAGAGAAGTTGCGCTATTTGAAATACTGCATCAATATTTATCATAGTTTTTGAAAAAGGATTTTTTAAATCTTAACACACCTGTCTTTGTGAAATAAGATTAAATACATATATAAATAAAAGATCTAAGGGACTGAATTTTGTGTACCCACAATTCCCATTGACTCAATGAGTGAATGGGAAAGACCTGAGGGATTGGGCCCACAATACCTTAATTCAAAGAAATTCAATTAAATTCATTCCCATGACCTTGTGCTGTTCACTGATTACTCACTTTTAAAGGTGCTTACAAGAGATCTGCTTTATTTCATACCTGGTTCCAATTGCCTGTGTTTTACAGCAAGAGCTTCAGAGCACAAGGCCCAGACTTTCTGTCTGGAAAGCTCAGCCCTTAAAGTCACAATCCTTAATACTAAAGTCTCTTTGCTTCCAAGAAAACTTATTCATGCTGACGCAGTTATTAAGATTGGGATTGTCAAAGCGGCTGAAGTAAGGTAAATGTCCAATTCTCAATGGTTTTCACTGGTATTTGGGTGCCTTTGAAAACCCAAAGACACTTGAGTCACTAAAGAAGGAAGGAAACTCCTATGTTCTCTACCATTTTTTGCCAATGGAATTTGGCAGTAAATTTGTGCTTAAAAAAATTCCGGTATGTGTCTCATAAAGGGGTCTGACTGTGTAGACTGGGAGGTGGATAAGGTGATGTTGCTCTCCCAGTATCTACCCACATTTTGTGTCATCAAAATGAAATACTGTTCATAACAGATTGTGTAGTTATTCACTGGTCAATCATACCTTTCCTTTCTTATGTGAAAGAGTTGTAATGTGCATTGTCATTCAGAGTCAATATTCAATTAAAGTGTGTGGGGCAACTGACACCACTGTCAGAGCTATTGTTTCAGATTGTCTTCAGACAGCTTTGCTCTGGTGCACATTCAGGTCATACTCTGAAAGGATTCTTTACAACCAGAAGATCTAGACACTTAGGACTTGTCTACATGAACAATTAGACCATGGCAAGCTGGGGTGTGACTCTGCCCCTCACTAGTCTGCCGCAGTCCAACTGCCCACATGGACCCTGCTGATATGTGTTAACTGTTCATTTGAGCAAGTCACATTTCAAAGAGGATAAGATCAAAGTGTTCCAACGAGCTAACACCAGTGAGCAGGTACGCAGGGACAGTTAGACGACAGCAGTGTGAGGTAGACTCACACCCTGGCTTGCTATGATCTAGTTGTTCATGCAGACAAGCCCTTAGACCAGATCTACACTACAGACTTTTGTCAGGATAGCGATGTCAGTCAGGGGTAAGAAGAGGTGTGATCCCAGAGTGACATACTGTGCCAGCAAAAGCCCCTGGAGTAAATGTGATTATACCAGTAGAGCTGCCCTTTTTCAGGTATAGCGTATTTCATTCTGGGGTGCTGTATAATCTATATGGAAAAGGCAGTTTTGCCAGTACAAGCTGTGGCCACGCTAGGAGCACTTTGCTAGTGTAGTATACCAGTACAGCTATATCGTCAAAGCACTCCTTTTGTAGATGTGGTCTTAGCTTTTTGCCCTAAAACCAGTCTGAGCCCAAAACCTCACGCTGCCCCAACCTAGGTGTACAAGTTGGTCACACTCCTTACCCTAATCCACTATCATTAACTGGCTCCACCCCTGGTACTGACCCTAGTGGGAAAAAAGGTTATGGTACTCTTTCAGACTTCTCACACAACCGAAGCTTTGCCCATCTCTTTTCCCAAAGTAAGATGGCATTCACAGTAGATTGTGCAGTTTTTACAATATATATCCCACTGATATATTTCTTTTGTTTGCTCACCGATCAGCAATGAAATAGTTATCAATGTGCCCTTTGTCAGGTGCCATTATTAGGCCTCAGAATTAACTACTGAGATGAATGGGAGTAGTTCAGAGCTATTGTTTTGGGCATTCTGCAGATTAATGGATACATCAGTGCATTGGGTTACATTTCATTCTATCTTGAAGGATATCTTCATGTAACCCTTCTGCCAGGCCAAGTTGATAGCAGCAAGGGCCGGGTTCAGTACACAGGAGTTCCCTCTCATCAAAGCAAATGCAAAACTGGCTCAAGTCCCCACCCAGTGACCTGGGAAAATCTTACACACCCCCTGGGCGCCTCAAAGAGGCAATACTTCCCCTCTCGCAAGCACAGAGTCTCAGAGAATCTTTAATAACATGAGGTAAACGACATCAGCATTAAATTGGGGAAACACCACAACTAGTGTTCATTAACCAAACCATGAGCAAAGACCCACCCCAGCAAATTGGGCCACATCCTTTCCCTCGGGTTCTTGAGTCCCAGAACCCAAACGTCTCTTGAGTCCAGCAATCCACAAATCATCCAAAGTCCAAAAAGTCCAGCCCCAGAGTTCAAAAGTTCATCTGCATAGTATTACTCCCCAGTCTGGCTAAAATGTGCCTGTGTGTGGGGGAAAGAGGTAAGGGGCACCTTACGTGTCCTGAAGCTGACTGCCCCACAGGGCTCTGCTCTGCTCCGCCGTCTCACGAACGGCTCCGCTCCACCACAACCGGCTCCGCTCTGCACAGTTTGCCGTCTCACGAACACTCCACTGCACCGTCTCACGAACGGCTCTGCTCTGCACAGCTCGCCTCGCCGTCTCACGAACACTCCACTGTCTCACAAACAGCTCCGCTCTGCACAGCTCGCCTTGCCGTCTCACGAACACTCCACTGTCTCACGAACAGCTCCGCTCTGCACAGCTCACGAACACTCTGCCAGCCTATCCACGAACAGCACCACTGCACTCTACATCTTCCAGCTCCCCACTACTTGACACAGTGCTCAGTGATTCCAGCTCATAGAAGTGGGAGCCTTAGTGCTGGTGCACCATAAGGCCAAAGTGAATTCAGCATAGTACCTGTAGCAAGACTCTTAATAGACCCAAAATTAGCTCTGACATTCCACAGGGGGGAGAGGGAGAGGGAGAGGGAGAGATGCAATTGGTGTTTCAGGCCCTCACAAAGGGGCCTACACCACCAGGTACTAATACCTGTCTCAAGCCTCTCTCAATTCACAGAGTTTTGGAACCCATGTCCCTTGCCTAGCGAGTGCTACTTAGTTGATAGTGAGTCCCTCCATCATAACAAAAGGCCAAGTACAGTTCCAAGCACAGTTCCCATAATCAGGGTAATAACAATTTATTCTTCCCGCCCCAATAACAGAGACACTGGGGATCCCACAACAGCCAAAGTGACCATTTGGGCAGTTATGGCCTCATTCTAGGCAGGGTGGGTGTGCCTATGCAAATGAGATCAGCCCCTGAAGTTCTTTTCCACAACTTGCCACACCTCACCACCAGATGTCAAGGTGGAGCTCATCCTGACTTTGCTTACATCCACAACCATAGCAATTAGAGACTTAATTGGTTTAAATGAAAGTTTAGGTCCAAGGATACAAGATGACAGCCACAACAGAAAAGTAGCAGCTCCCCAATGCACCACAAATCAGATAACCAACACAGATTTCCAGCATGCCCACCCCTTGTCTGACCAAAGAGCAAGAGAAAGACTGTGAATCAGTCCAGGTCTGTCTGTTCCCATGCAAGGAACATAACACTTATATTGGAGAACCTCACCATTATAATAGTCTGGAAATCTCAGTTCACCTGCCATCAGTAACCTACTTGAATGAAGTGGGCACCTTGAATCTAACACCATTCAGCAATCCAGCAATTAATTTAGGGAAAGTCTAAGACTATGCAAATAAACAGGCAAAATTTTCTGTCCCTGGAAAGAGAGAGAGAAACATGGAGACCCCTTCCCCCTGCAGGCAAAGAGAAAGGTTATTAACAGCACAGTCCAGTGTGGATAAGTTCACACTGAATCTAGCAGCCCCTAACATTAACACAAATACTCACAATAACCCCCCAGGGAAAATGACATGATCTAATGAAGACTGACAGCTTTGAAGTTTGAGGCTAACTTGAGCTTTTAGGGTACCCTCCCAGAACAAGCCATAACAAAATTCTCCATTGCAGCAAAACTTAGAAGGAGTTAGTGGAGCATGTCAAGAGGCAGACACTGTTATTCAACCTACGAAAGCCAACTGCATGCACCATCAAGGCAGTCTTTTTTTTTCTAAGGGAAAAACATCTACACTAAAAACAGTGGTAGAAGTGGGCTCACGCTATGAGGTCAGAAGAGTAGATGTTTGCACAGAAAGTATAGCTTCTATAAGTGCTATTGTTGCTTTTGCCTCGTCTTCCCTCTCTGCATAATAACTCCAGCCTGCAAAGATGAAATCATATGCCCAATATTCTCTGTGCTGATTATACTTGTGCCCAAGATTTTCAAAAATAGGAGGATGACTTTAAAAGTCATTTAGGTGCCTAACTATGGATTTAGGTTGCAATTTTCTGCCTTGAATTTATCAGTGGGATATGGGCATCTAACTCCTTGGGGTCTTATGAAAATCCCAGCCTTAGGCTCCTAATTTTAGGCTTCTATTTTTGAAAATATTCATCTGTATTTTTAGTAGTATTCTGAATTTGAGTTAGTGAAGATTCAGTGCCAATCACTCTTTTTAAAAAAAAAAAAAAGAAAAAAAAAAAGACAATCCCCCAAGCACACACAAGTGATAAAAGGCTTAAGTCACAGTGTAAACATTTTCAGTCATTCCACATTGATTCTCTTTAGCGATATATCAGTTCAAGGTGAGCCTGCCTGTGACAGGATCCAATGATTTTGCTAGAGGACATATGCCAGAGATGAGACGCTGAGATGAAAAACCGTGTTTAGTGAATGTTAGAGCCTTGTTTGGATCTCCCCTTGGATCATGGATAAAATGTGAATCCTTTGTGCCTCCACACAATCTGCCACCTTGGAAAGTGTCGTCATTTAAAGAAAAAGATAAAATTCTTTCAGAATAACAAGTGCTTTGAAATGGAGGAAAAGGAGAGCTGGTGTGGGCGAGCATCTGATTTGGGGTTCAATTCAGAAGCAGCTTGCTAAAGAGAAGATGCACATTGTGTACCTTCTCACGGAGGCTTCAGTTCCATTCTCTCTTGTTTTGGGATCCTGTGAATAGAGGTCACAGAATAAATGCATCGGTGGGGGTGGGGTGAAGGTGAGAGCGAGGAAGGGAACAAGAATGGCGGGAAATGTGGGAAGAAGCAGACAAAGGGGGGAAAAAGAAGACAAAAGCATAGGAAAGTTGAGGGCGAGTAATGGTTGGAAAATTCAGCCCTCAAACATGCACAGATTCGCTGTCTTCACCCCGCCTTCCAATCCCATGACTCCTAGAGGAGCGAAGTAGTCTCTGTAAGCCCAGACAAGCCAGACTGGGTTTTATCCAGAGCAGGAGGGATTCTCATATAAGGCATATGCTGGAAATTCCTCCAGATTAAGGGGACATGATATTCCCCTCTGACCTCAGAGCCTAATTCCTGTGGTACAGCTGCAAGAAGGGCCTTCCATCAGAATGGGGAAGTATGTAGAGATGCTCACTCCCTGCCTTTAAACAACCCAGTATATACGCACTCGATCTGGGACCCCTCCATTTACAGAAGCAGAGGGCATCAGTAGGGCCCACTTGCTTATTCAGATAAACAGGTTCGCACCCCAGAGTTTAGCTGCAGGATTGTGTAGGAGTACTGCAAAAATGTCCCACTCCCCTGGTGGCTCAGTAACGTATTCAGGTAGTGTGGGATCTTAAGCTACAGCTCCCTTTTAACAGGACATGGTCAAGTTAAACACCCATACATACAGAGTAACTGATTTTAAGGGTAGGCAGGACAATTATGATCATTTAATCTGACCTGCATGCCACAGGCCAGAGAATTTCACCAAGTGATTCCTATGCCATATCAAGCGCATAATTTATGGATGAGCTAGATCACATCTCTTAAAAAGACATCCAATCTCAATTTATACTTAAACCCACACAATATATACTTAAACCCACACCATTTTTTCCACTGAATAATACCCAAAATGATTTAAAAAGTTTTGCCATTCCTAAATTAATTTAGACAAATGAAGGCATGGAGTTGGAAAAGAATTCCAAAAACTGCAAAGTAGATAATCCTTTCTTAACTAATCATTAAAATCAAATTTACATTTTATCATTAATGTTGATAGTTTCTTTTTTGCATTTCCCTCATCTTAGAAAAAAAAACTAGTTAGTTTCACCTGCTGGTGAAAAGCTAGTAAAATACAAGGCTTGCAAACATTGCCGGGGAACATTTAAATCCAACCAAGACACTAGTCTTATTGGATTTTTCAAAAAATATTCATAAAATAATTTTTATTGCTCTTGGCTTTTAACCCTGAGTTTGGAGCTGAAATTGACCAGACAGTGTCCCTTTAGTGTAAATTGTATGGGTGATATAAAGAAGGAGATTGATAAAACTATCAGAAAGATGCATTGGCCTGCACTGCAATAGCAACAATTCAGCAGAGTGAATGTGCTTTTTCAGACCCATCTCTGACAATGCAATTTTCTCACAGTAATGTCAGCCTGACTATTTAACTCTCCCACTGACATTTAGCCAATCCTGTAAGGATGTTGCCAACAGCTAAATGAACAGGCTTCTCTTGTTCACTGTACATTAATCAGTCAATCAATTAAAGTTTATAGGAAAGAATGTTAAACAAGGCAAACTAAGTCCATTTTTTTATCATTATATGATATCGCTGGCCTTATTACAACACAGCTATTGTTTAAAAGCATTAAGAGAATGTCAGATTAGGATTTTTAAAAAAATAATTGATTACAAAACAGTGCCGAAATGACCATGGCTGTGTGATTTTTTTTTAAATTTTCTGTATATCTATCATCCCCACTCTGCAGTTACGAAATAGAAAGTGCATCCCATAACAACAAGCATTCCCCAATAATTTAATCACACACAAAAAACCTTTTGTATCTGAATCAAATACAGACACATACACTTGAAATTCCTAAAATGTTACAGCTTTCTCCACTGCACATCCATGTGAGCCCTTATTTTTGGCTGTTTGTTTCAATTGTAGAACATGCTTAATGGAAAGCAATGTTATTTTATTATAAAGAAAATATTTCTTCTTGCAAATAGTAGAAGAAGAGTGATCAGTATGATTCAGGCCATTCATGACTTTTTCAGCATGTGTTACTTACATCAGATTTCACCATAGACCAATTATTGGTTTTATAATTACTTTGGTTTGCATGCCTCAATACATTGATATACGAAACAGATTGCAGTGATTGGATTGGATTGATGTTTTTCCCCACAGTGGTGTTCTAATTTATTATAGTGCTGCTGATTTGGGTAACACTTTGTTCTGTACAGAGAGTGAACATCACCCCAAGCTGTTGTCTATGCTCAGCAACAGCACAATCTGCTACTTCTTTGCAGCGTATTGGAGGATTCTCACTGCTTTCAAGGATCACAGGAATATGGAATTACAAACTATACCCAAATATAAATTAATCACAACAGTAAATAATGACATAAAATGATCACTTAAGTACCATACTTACAGTGTAACTAATCTGTGGGCATGTAGCATCTTCACTGCTGTCATATTGTGGCAATGGCAGGAATGGAATTGACATCCTCCACCTCCAAAAGTACAGGCCCTTTCCCCACTAGAGGTAAAGTAGAACTCCCTTAGTTCTAGTATGGCCTAAGTAATGCATATGAGCAATTTGGAGCCTTTCCACTACTGTCCATGGTAAAAACACACTAATCAATTCATCACATTGAATTCAGTTGGATTCATGAGTTCTGATGGCAGATGGATATTATTATTAATGTTAAAGAATACTGTCAAGATAATATTTTCTTAAATATTTCCTTACATGTGTCATTAATACCACCTCAGATTATTAACATTAAAATATTTTACAAACTAAATTCACTTTTCACTGTTTATGATATTTGTTTATTTTTTGCAATTAATTTAGTTTGGTCAACAAAAAGATTGCTCAGTTTCTTCCTGATTCTCATGCATTCAAGCAGTGATATTGTCTCTGGGTTTTCCATACTAAAAGGATATGTTTAAATTAACAAAGAACTGTATTCACTGACAATTTTTAAAATCATAATAACATTTAGTAGTAATCCATGGCTTATTTCTAAAATGTTGAGTTCCTCAATATGGTTAGTGCAATTAAAGGGTTACATTTTCAGCTGGTGTAATTCTGCATAGCTCCATTGAAGAAAATTAAGAAAGTGGAGTTATGCCGATTTACATCATCTGAAGATGTAGCCCTTCAGGTGCATTAACCATACTGAGGAACTCAACATTTAATTGTAATCCCAATTTCTAAAGTGTTGTTATGATTTTAAAAATCAGCTGAGGAGCTAGTTCCCATAAAACGTATGCACCCTGTGCATAGAAGATAGATTTTTCTGTTCAATAGTGATAAATAAAAGACTGGCAATCACTGAGACTACACAGTTCCTGGCATTCAGCTAGAAGACATTTCCCGCACCTGGGATTGACTGGAAAATTGCTAGCACCCAACAGATGGCCAAATTTTGGATTACCAGTTAGACAAAGTAAGGAACAATGTCCTTTAGTCCTATCTGAAAGGAAGACACTTTCAAATTTCTGTTGAATAGAGTCCACAGTAATTAAAATCTTCTGCAACAGAACTACAAGATACGGAAATTAACAAAAAGAATCAGCTGTGTCAATCCAATGTGGAGTTCTCAAAGAGAATTGACATTCAAAGATTTGATTTTTTACTTAAATATTTATTCAATTTTTAGGTCTCGCAGTCAATTAAATTCTACTTGTCTTAAATCTAGAAGTGAATAACTTCATTTAATTAGAAAGGATTGTCTACTTCCAGTTTTTGGAATTCTTTTCCAACTCCATGTCTTCATTTGTCTAAATTAATTTAGGAGGACAAAATATTTTCATCCAGAACAGAAAATCTCAGAGTAAATGTCTGTATAGGGCAAATCTTTCCCTGGCACCAAACATTTAATTTCATCAGAGCAAGAACAATAAGCAATCTGATCTCGCTGTGAAGCTTTGAGGCTGAAGAAAGTGTTACTAACAGTAACAAAGGTGTTCCTGACTTGTCAGTGAATGTCAAATAATGTCTAATTTGTAGGTAAGAACTAGAGACTAGATTCCTCCATCTTTACTCATATTGAGTAATAATTTACTCTGCAAATGCTACCAATGATTGACATAGGACTACTTAATGAGAAGGGTACTTCTCAGTGTAAGAAAAGATTGCAGAATCTGTCCCTAAACAATATGGCAAATTTCAGGAACCTCTGAACTCATCGTGGCCCAAATATTTAACAAAAATAACAAAAGCACCTATAAGTGGGTCCCGCAGCATTTCAATGCTATGGCACTGATTCAGCAAGGTCCTTAAGTATGTGCAGAGATTTATGCACATGAGTAGTCCCATTTTGTTGAGTGGGACTAGTCACATACTTAAAAGTTGGGCACATGCTTAAGTTTCTTCCTGAACTGGGACCTAAATTTCTATTTTCAAAGTTATTAAACTTGTATCATTTCAAGATGAACTTTCAAACCTATTTATCTTCCTACCCCTTCATACACAAACTAGAGATTTACTGAACAAAATTCCACTTACACTGGCATAGAGCTGTGGAACATCAGCATGATCTCCACAGTGACTCCATGACTTTTAGCTGTGGAGCGGCCATTTCATTTTTATTTAATAAAAGTGCTGTATAAATAGGTCAGTTTCCTGCAGAGGATTCTGGAACCTTTTGGTATTTCAATGGCCTGAAAACCTTATGGATATTTTCAGCTGATCACTAAACTTTTCCTATGATATTTCAAAACAAGTTGTGCTTGATTTTTTCCAGCCATCCATCTGCTTCTGCATGTCCCTCTGAAGAGCAACCCACCCGGCCACAAAACACTTTCTATCAATTTAAACTCACTTTTCTTTTTCTAATAATGGGAGAGGAGTCATTTATTTATTTATTTATTTGTTGTTCTCTTTGCAAAACCACACCGACGTCCACTGTCTAAAGGCATTATCTCTGGTGCACAATCTCAGATACATGGCAAAAGTATTGCATCACTAATGATAAAAAACACGAATGTTCTCAAGACTATTCATGTTCTACACTTAAGCAGGTAGTAATCATATTTTAAGTTTCCACTAAAGAAGCAAAGCCATATAATTTGCTAAATGTATACTAAACACAATAGTATCTAAGTGTGGAAGTCAGTGTTTTAATATAATTGCCCATTTAGATTAAAAGGCTCTTATAAAAATCTTTTTTCTGTGAAAGCTGAAAAACAGTCATAATTACAGAGCAGTAACACATGACAGATAATGTTCCAATTTTAGAAAATTAGCTCTTTCTTGGGTTTCCATTGAAACTCTCTTTGTCTGACTATAGTATCAGGCTGAGGGTATTGTTTGTCTATTCAGGACAGAGAGAGGCACTGTGCTCAAGTAGAATTGTTGTATTAGCTACCATTTGCTATTCAAACGGCAATACAGACCAATAAAACAGCCTTCTTTGTTCAACTAGGCGGGTCTGCTCCAAGCCAATTGAGCTCCGTGGCAGTCTAGTGGGCTTTGGATCAGGCCTCTGATGATTCATATTCAGCCTGATACTGTTCCCACTGAAGTCAATAGCAAAGCTTTCACTGAGGCACATCGGAGAAAAATCAAGCTCATTAAGCTCATGTCCCACTATCATAAGACAAAGTGCTGTTTCTGTAGCATAGTTTTACAGACACATCGACATAATCCCCCTAGAACAAGCATCAGACCCTGTATTGTTTCAAAGTTATTTCTTCAAATTGCTTATTTTTTGCATTCAATTCAATACCAAAACTTAACATTCATGCGTTTCCTTCACACAAATAATTTCACACTGTAGTCCAAAAAATGTATTATATATTTTGTTGCGTTTAAACTGGAAGATATTCAGTGTTAGTGTGTTAGTGCTTTCTAATGCATACAGACACACAAATCATGCTGTATAGCTTTTCAAGAAAAAATAATAGATGCATACCAGGAACTTAAGATTTAATTTCTGATATCATCAAAAAGTTTCTTTGGTACAATTAGAAAAATCCTTCCTTTGAACAGAATCTAGTTCAATGAATAACTAAACGAGCAGTGAGTAGTAAATGTAACAAAAACAACAACACATATAGCTAAATAGTTTAAAGTCAAGCAGAGATTTCTTACAAAATTACATCTCAGTGAAAATAGCCACTTAATAAGCCAACAATAGCTTTGAGTGCAGCAATTTCTTAAAGGGTTTGGTTATTTTTTTTTTTTTTGCTATATTATATGTTACAAGTCATTTCACTTTTCTTATTTTATGGATCATCTATTGCTAATTCAAAAGGACAGTTTTGATTGATGGAATGACTGTTGTGATGCTAAGGAGAAAAGACCTAAAGAATAGAAACCTGGATGTCTCAGAATATTAGTGATAGAATCTGGAGCCTTTCATCTCTTTGTTGCCAGTTCAGATTTGATCCAGTTCAGTAATGAATAGTGACCAGAAGCTGTTACTATCTGTTCAGTAGCCTATTGAAATAAGATGGTGTCCTCAGTTTGGTTCCATAGGATGTGTCCATATCACAATTGCTGGCAGTCTTGTTAGAGAAGCTCAGGATGGAAGGGCTCAATTCTGCAAGGTTTTGAGGACTCCTGTGAGGCGCCAAGCAACTTTGTCTCCCACTCAGTGGGAGATGAGGGCCCTTAGCAACTCACAGGAAGACACTCTAGGAGCAAGTCCTCAATAGGCCTGGAACCTAGCTGGCCTCTTGCTCCTAGATGTGTCCCTCCAGTTTAGAGTTGAAGCACGCTGACAGCATAGTGAGGAATGTTACACTGCGCCTGCTCGTACTTTAGCTGTTCTATAGCTGGAGAGAGGTTATCATTCTCCAGGGCTCCCACACCTTCCCAATGAAATTTTTAAAAAGGTTACAAATATGGTTGGGGTTTTTGCTTCTTGAACAATTAATAATCCATCTTATTACATTTTTATTCCAAAATCCTATAAACAAGCAGGCAAATGTATGGTGTCTCATTCCTAAAACACCTCTGGACTTAATTATGTACACGTAATTGGGGGCAGGGGAGAATAAATGAATTAAGAAAAATACAGCTTGTCCTCTTGAATCTCACTAGTAATTAACTTTAACATGCATCTTGCTTTAAAAATATTGTTATCCCCGACACAAGCCAAATAAGGTGAAGTTTATCTAAGGGTCTAAGCCTTCTAAACTGCATAAGTAACAGTGTAGTGAAGTGTATATAATCATAAATCAGAGAGCTGTATAACCAGGGAACAGAGAAAAAGGGTGGGCCAATGGTTAGGGAACTCACAAGATCTGGATTCAGTTCCCTGCTCCAGCAGAGACATCTATTGTGAGCTTGGGCAAGTACCATTGTATTTCTGTGCCTCAGTTCCCCATCTGTAAATGAGGAATAATAGCACTTCCCTACCTCGCAGGAACAGCGTGACGATAAATACATTAAAGATTGTGAGGCATTCAGATACTTCAGTAATGAGCCAAGTATAAGCACCTTAGATCAATAGTTTTTACCAGTTTGATTGCTATGCTGTGACAGCAGCATTCATCAGAAATGGACATTCCCTACATAAGTTCAGACTGTGCTGTGGCAAAACATTATCATTTTTTCCCTTATAAACCAATATAATTTACATTTCACAGGCTAAAAATCAGTCAGAAGTATCTCTTTGTCCCATCTCAGTTCTGGTTTGTCTCAGCCCTTACCTTCATACTTTTCTTGTTACCAAAAATATTGCTGTAAACCAACATGTGCTCCCCTCTGTAGCTGTTTAGAGGGAATGCGTAATAAAACTGTCAAGTACAGTGGTCTAGTTTAACATATTTTCCTGGTGTCCTGCTGGGCTAGATAGGTTTCTGACCCAGAAATTCTGCTGTCAGGTTCTTAAGTGACATTTCATGATTGGCTACAACTGCACCCCACAATACTGATCTGCTGCCAGAAATGTAAGCAATTGCCTTCCTATCTGACTCAACAACAGAGTGGAAAGGTACATGAGAGCTAACAGGAAATGCCTGATACAGCTTAGGCTGACAGATGGAGATAGCTGTGACTCATTAGGGAACCTCTGGTTCCATATTTGCCACAGCAACCTTAGGAGATACATATCTAGCACAAGTACTGACATGCTGACACTGCTATTTTGCACCTTAAATTGCCGCATGCAGAAACAAGATTCTGCTATTGACACTGAATGGTTAACTGATACGAGGTTTTGCTTTTAGCCAGTTTAAATGGCAACAGATAAAGCCAGAGAACATGTTCACTAATGTCTAAACATCCTGGTGTGACAAAAGAAACCCAATTTATGCTATCTGGACCATCCACTAATACTGATAAGGATCTAATGACATTTAACAACTAATTCAATTTCCTATTTGGCTTTTGACCATTGCTTTAGTTTATTTAGTTGCTTTTTAAATGACTGCTGAGTGAGCGAAACTCTTTTTACATGTCTCACCAAGAATTCTGCTCCTCTTGTCAATTCCTATAGGCAGGACACATAATTTAAACTACAGCACAGGAGCTGGGTGAGATAAAAACTGCAAAGCAGTCCCATTGCCATGCTATTTGAGTGCATGCTGGGGTTCTGGTTTAGTTACCACTGTAATTCCTGACCAGTGAGTCACACTGGATACAATTCTCAGCTGGTGCATTATCAGCAGAATTCAATTAACTGTAATGGAGCTACACCATTTAAACTAGCTAAGGATCTAGCCCAGTATCTAGCAAATTTGTATTCCAAATCAATGCCCTTGCTCAGCAACTGGGGAGGCTGTTTCCAAAATGTGCACCATGCCCTAAAAAATGTACTTTGGAATAAAGAATCTTGAACTGTAAAGTTATGTCAGTCGTTTCTGAAACATGCAATGTCTATGCCTTCAGTGTTCATATCTACTACATCTGCATACTGTCCTAACATCTTCGTGTATGTGCTGTAGGAAGTATTTAAGCTGTTATTTTTAATAGGCTTATTCCTAGATGAACTCCTCATTTGGACACTTGTGAGAACTCCGAAGTGGTTTAACACAGAAGCAACTTATAAGGCACAGAAAACCATCAATGCTAGTAGTTATGAAATTTTCCAAATCAACAGTGGAGAAACAAAGTCAATGATATAAAAATATTAGCTCAAACAGAATGACAGATCCTCACACAGATACCAATTGCTTTCAAAATATACCTTGTCAGGACTAAAATGAGCCAAGAAGGATTCAAAATTTTTTTTAACTGCTTCACTCTACAATATAATCAGATTAAGGGACTACTGTATGATTCCTTACAACTAATCCATATTGGACATTTCTTTCATTACACAGAAACTGCCATAGCAGATCACACTATAGGTCCATCTGTTCCAATATCCAGCCAGGCCCATATGTGATACTTCTCTGGGATGCTTCTGACATGTCTTCCTTAATGCACCTAACCAATTTGACAATGCGATACATTGTGTGAATGGATAAAAATTCCTTCCTGACTCCACTTCAGGCAATAAGCTTATGAAGTACGGAATTTAATTACTGACAAGCAATATTATACTTTCTGATTCAAAGGAACCAAGCCTAATTATGTGGAAGAAGGAGCTCTGGCTCCATGAAGCACTTCCCACTGTATTGGGATCTAGCCAGACGCTGTTGCTGGAGCTCCATAGGTTTGAGTCTCTTCTGGTTTTGGAGACCAATGGGACAAAGTAAGGGGGGCAAGTTAGCGGGAGTCAGTAAACATTTTTGTAGTATGTGCCCCAGCTACGGCTATGGATATCTGACTTGACATCTGAGTGGCTGCTTCAATAAACACTATTTATTTATTTATTGTGGTAGCACCTGGGAGCCCCAGTCGTGGACCAGGGTCTTTTTGTGCTAGGAACTGCACAAACACAAAACAAAAAGACAGTCCCTGCCCCCAAAAGTTTATAATCACTCTCCTCCCTTTTCTTAATCTATTTAAACAATGAACAATACACTTCTTTTCCACTGTTTTTAATTCCCCTTTTTCCAGGATTCTGTAGAGAAGAAAGGGAAGTTAAGTCTGTCTCAGGAGCAGTGTCTCTTTAAGAGCTGGCCAAGATTGGAACCTTCTCCAGGGTATAAATCAGAATGTATGAGCAGGAGCTCAGTTGGGTAGAGGGGAGTGTGTGGAGTAGCTGTCAATGTTGTGTCAGGTGATGCATGTGGCTGAAAGTACATCCTGCATTTTGGAAGGTGTGGATCTGGACTGCTGGGAGCAGAACAGGCTGTGGTGGGTGGAAGCTTACAGCAGGCTCTCACTGCTGTGTTGTGTAATGTTTTACAAACTCTCTGTGCCTTAATAAGAACACAGGAAGAACTGATCAGCCTAAATTACAGGCACCAATCTCTGTCGATGTACCCTGTGGGTTTGATTTATTTTTCACTTTAGAGTATTTGTTTTAATTTCACTGCAGAACCATTTCCATGCCGAGGTTCCTCTTCAAAGAATCTGCATGGTGAAAGAGCCAGTGCATTGGCACAGGGCTTCCATGCAGATGGCCCTTCTGAGTCCGGTGGGGTCTGAACTCCTGTTACTTTCACAGGGGAGAGGAGCAGAGAACTCTGCCACATACCCTCAGAAAGAACTCAAAGGAAATGGCATGATTATAACTTGACATGTTTTTTTCTCCCCCTTTCACAAACCTAACTTTCACAAATTTTCTCTTGGGATGTAATGACTGCGCATGAAAGAGGATTTCATGATTTGGCCCCAGATGCACAGAAAAAGTTTTGTACAGACCCAAAAGCTAAGATATATTTCATACCAAAGCCAGACTTGTAATTAGTTCTAGCAGAAATAAAGTCCAGGGACTTAATAATTCAATATCAGTTAAACTGATTTATCTTTTTAAAATATACTAAGAGATCATCTGATGATTACTTACCTCCAAAATACAGATGTGCATGTAGCATATTTTTAACTGAGTAAATTATTTTTTTACTTTGTCCTGAAAATCGATAGTCCTCAATTACCTGGTCTTCTGTGAGATTAAGTAGAACATAAATCTGACCTGGCTGCACACACATTCATTTTTAATATCCTATTGTAATGCATATATTATATGTGACAGTAATCACAGCATTCTAATGTTCCCCTGTCCTGGCTTACGCTTTAAATGCAAATGTCAACTTTTCAAGTGTTTATATCTTAGACACTATAAGAATGAGGCATCTGGAAACAGATTTTCTCAGAAAGCTTGTGTCTGCATCTGGACTGTATAGAATGTCATGAAAATCCACTCAGCTGTTTATATTTAATACATAAAAGTAAGGAAATGTGCTTGCTGTCTGGGATTTCTTTTTTGTGTTGTCCAAGAAACTCCCTTGGCGATCACTGAATTTAAAACATTGCTTGATAATGTAAAGAATGATATGTATGGCAAAGCATAACTCTGAATCCCTTACATTTTAAAAAATACAGTATATTTCAAAGAGTGTGAAATAGTGCAGTAACACTATTGAAAACTGTAATGTTTTGTGTCAGTAGTGTAAAACACTATAGTATTTGTAATACATCTGTGTGTTTGCAGTTCTAAGGAGTCATAATGGATCAGCATAGTTTTTTACTTAAATTTAAAGTTACTTCGGATGAAGTTAGACTGTGTTGAGAAGTTTCATGTTTATTTAGGTGACATTATTATTGTTGTTGTTTGACTGTCAACATTATTTTAAATAGAAATGGGTCCAAATCAAAACCCTGGATGAAAAGAATCTTAAATTCTGGAATAGTGCAGAGCTGAATCCAAATCCAAATTCTATCTCTAGTTTTAAATAATTGAAGCCTTCTTTAACTGTCTGGATTGCTTGACATAGAATAGGATGGAGGATGAAGTTAAAGAAGTATGGGCTGGATGAATGCACTATAAGTGGGTAGAAAGTTGGCTAGATTGTCGGGCTCAACGGGTAGTGATCAATGGCTCCATGTCTAGTTGGCAGCCGGTATCAAGTGGAGTGCCCCAGGGGTCGGTCCTGGAGCCGGTTTTGTTCAATATCTTCATAAATGATCTGGAGGATGGTGTGGATTGCACTCTCAGCAAATTTGCAGATGATACTAAACTGGGAGGAATGGTAGATACGCTGGAGGGCAGGGATAGGATACAGAGGGACCTAGACAAATTGGAGGATTGGGCCAAAAGAAATCTGATGAGATTCAATAAGGATAAGTGCAGGGTCCTGCACTTAGGACGGAAGAACCCAATGCACAGCTACAGACTAGGGACCGAATGGCTAGGCAGCAGTTCTGCGGAAAAGGACCTAGGGGTGACAGTGGACGAGAAGCTGTATATGAGTCAGCAGTGTGCCCTTGTTGCCAAGAAGGCCAATGGCATTTTGGGATGCATAAGTAGGGGCATAGCGAGCAGATCGAGGGACGTGATCGTCCCCCTCTATTCGACATTGGTGAGGCCTCATCTGGAGTACTGTGTCCAGTTTTGGGCCCCACACTACAAGAAGGATGTGGATAAATTGGAGAGAGTCCAGCGAAGGGCAACAAAAATGATTAGGGGTCTGGAACACATGACTTATGAGGAGAGGCTGAGGGAACTGGGATTGTTTAGTCTGCAGAAGAGAAGAATGAGGGGGGATTTGATAGCTGCTTTCAACTGCCTGAGAGGATGGTTCTAGACTATTCTCAGTGGTAGAAGAGGACAGGACAAGGAGTAATGGTCTCAAGTTGCAGTGGGGGAGGTTTAGGTTGGATATTAGGAAAAACTTTTTCACTAGGAGGGTGGTGAAACACTGGAATGCGTTACCTAGGGAGGTGGTAGAATCTCCTTCCTTAGAAGTTTTTAAGGTCAGGCTTGACAAAGCCCTGGCTGGGATGATTTAATTGGGGATTGGTCCTGCTTTGAGCAGGGGGTTGGACTAGATGACCTCCTGAGGTCCCTTCCAACCCTGATATTCTATGATTTTACTGAAAGGTAGATCTATAGCGCTCCTACAGTATAATATCTAAGCAAATTATCTTGACGGATACATTTAGTTACCAGTAGACACAAAATAATGGACAAACATAGACCAAATATTTCTGACTTTTTGGTCAAAGAAAATGGATAATGTTTTTACCTTTATAAAGCAAATGGATCTGAAAGTGCTTTGCAAACTTTACAGTCTTTGTAAAATATCAGAGAAAAGGTAGCACGATATATTTTCACTGATATGATGGGGTGGGAAAATGAGAAATGAGATGATAGAGGAGAGGATCTTAACACCAGATAAAAAAGAAATTCGGCACTTAGATACCAAGGTGATAGGCGCTGTAGAAAGACCTTAGATAGATGGGGATACTCTCTTGAATGGGGCAGGAGAGAGGAAGCATGAGATGAAGTTTTAAAGGGTTAACATCTTTTGGATGTATATAAAGATGGAGAAGAATGTTATGCACGTGGTATGAACTAAATTTAAGGTCAAAGGGAAGGTGGCTGGACATCAGAGTGGCTGAGAGAGGAGACAATTAGATTATACAAGAAACACACTGTATAATTATGCAGCTTGGTAAATCCTCACACTCAGGGCATGTCTTCCCAGAGATGGACCCATCCCATAAAGTTTCAGAATACTTCTCTAGCAAGCACTGTTATTTCATAATATTGCTGAGGTACATCAATTAGATTCTGTCAGCATTCTCATTAATAAGCCCTATATTTCCAATGACGTGTAACTCCAGTGTAAGAACTCCAAGTGGGTTGGTACTTGGCATCTTAGTAGTTCTCAAACTGGGAGGGCATATTTTTATGCATTTATTACCATTATTTAGTTCCCTTGTCAACTCGTAAATGTGAGTTTATTAAAAAAACCAACAGCGTGGGTTCAAAATCTATACCAGGAACTATTTGGAAACTTGTTTTTCAACAGTCAGTCTTCAGCTTAAACCAATTTAACAACCCACATTTTTAGCATTTTGTGTTAGAGATTATGGTTTTGCTTTTAAGGATTTATGGAGCTTTTAAGGATGTACTAAGGGAAGAAGGTTTGCGGTAACTGCAAACAAGTTAGGTCGCTTGGAAGAACAATATAGAAGGCGCTTCCAAGAATAATGTATGTATTTTCTGTATAGAAAATAGCTGCTTTAAAATAAATTATTATTGCAAATGTGAACCCAGAGAAATATGGAAAAAATATAATTAAGGCACAAATCTCCCCTATCTGGGCAAAACTAAGCCCAATTAGATGACATGAGGGGCTTTTTGAAATGAGGATTTTTAACCCAATGGAAGCTAACGGATCCTGCCATAACTTCAGAATGGGTTTCAGACCATCCTTGCACCAGTCCATCTCCATGTAACAGTGTAATGTTTACAGCAAACAATCCCTGTAAGATGTTCATCTGGCAATTATGTATGCATAAGCAGCTTTCTTAGTCTTTTGGTAAGCCATTCTCCTTTACAACCTATTTTACTGCCTTTCTCCAGAACTGACATAAGAACAGATATATAACTCTTCAGTTCTGCAGTGCCCAGCATTAGATGTGTTTTAAAGGAAGTCTTATGCCTTTTAGAGGAAGTCTAGGCTCTTATGCCTATATGTGTCACAGTTTCTTCAGTCCTTCTTTCTCCTCTCTTATTGCTCAGTCTCCTCTCCATGAGACCCCTACTTCTCTTTCCTCTTAGATTCTCTTTTTATTTGAAAAAGAACATCTTTATTGCCATAACTCCTAGCCCCATTATTGCAGCTGCAGAGGGCTCACCCTAAGCAAAGATGTCCAGATGTGACTTCCTATGGTTCCTATGTCCCTACAACAGACTCCGGCAATGCTTTATGCTTATCAGGCTCTTCGTTGTTCTAGAAGAAGGTTACATAAAATAGTTATACACATGCTAAACAAGTAGAAGGTGCCAAGTAAAGTACCTTAACATTCATGTAAAAATTAATTCATAGTATCTGGGTCAGTATGTAACTATGGAAGTATCTTAGAAACCCTGTGCAGTATTTTCACTTAGCATATAAATTATATGCAATTTCTATAAAAGAAATCATAGGTCAAATTTTCAGAAGTTCATGCATCCACAGGGCACAACATACAACAGCTTATGCACAGCATATCAGGATATTTGGCTGCCAGCACTGCACACACACAAATGTGTGTGTCTGAAAATGTGACCCTTTTAGCTAACTTCTTCTAGAAGAGACCAGCGGGTACATCTAACCCATTGTTCTTTTGCCTGCCTATTCACTGGCCATCTGACACACATGAGTATTTTGTTTAAGAATTGCATCTCATTCATTATGCTAGTAAATATACTGTAAAGCGCCTTATAAAATGTTAGAGGGCAAACTTATTCCTAGCTATATTTCCCTTTGTTTTGTCATACTGCAGTAAAAGAAAAACGAATGGTCTCTGTATAATCGTTTTAATGTCCTGAATGGAGACAAACACATTTGTTAGCACTTAAAGAAAGATCAGGAATAGAAAACACAAAGGATGACAAAATATCTATATTCTGTTTTTAATTATCTCCACAAAATGTTGCATGCCATAGTCAAACCATACAAAAACAACCCAGAGACTATGGGCTGAGAAGGTTCTGACATTTTAGTCAGTAATTACTATGCATCTCGAAAGCTCGATATACCAGAGCCATAGAGAATAAATCTTATGGATCAATAAACTGAGAGTTCAAAACCAGGTTTCTGGTTCTTGGAAGGGAAAAAAACTAGTTTAAAGAAATTTATTCACGGCATTTATTCTAAAATTCCTAACTTCTTTGGAGTGCAAATAGCTATGCTTCAAAGAGCATGAAAAAGCTTGGTATACCTCATGGGAAACGGAATATTGCTAGAGCCCATGTAAACAGGAGTTACACTGAAAAGGATATCTTGCCTATTGGCTTACCACCCAATAGCACTCAGAGAGCCCATCACTCCAGGGACAGAAAGATTCTTGTACAGAGCTGAAGAGTGGCATGGGGTGAATCCTCTCTCTCCTGCTACATATTCTGAATAAGATAAAGCCACAGCACCACCATAAAATGAACCAGTTCCTTTATTCCAGAATTCCACTGCCCAGTGTAGAAGTGCTGGCCAAGCTGCGTGGTTAATATTATCTGGCAGTATTAATGCGTTAAATCAGATCCAGCTATTCAAATGTAAATCTCAGATGTAGAATCTTGCTTTCAGTGCAAACTATACATGTATACAGAGTGGAGAATAGTGCTGCCAAGATGAAGGGCTTGTTAGGGTTTCTGCACTGTTCAGACTTATGCCCCTAGATCTGTTACATGACTTCCAACATTAGCTAAAATATGTAGATATTGACTCCCTCTACTCAAGAAAATTAGCTGTGTCAGTTTACAAGAAGCAATATTGCAAATGGTTTTATTGTATTGGTCGGTGCCAAACAATTTGAATAGGACAATGTTTTTAAAACAGTTTCTGCAAAATATTTTTGAGACCAACCATAAGAAATGCTCTCTCCATTCATACCGCCTGGCACTGACTTGCCAGATCAATTTTCAGATCAGTTTTTAAAAACTGTTTCAGAAATAGAGTGATTTTCTTAAAGATTGAGGCCCAGATTTTCAAAAGTAACTATGGCCCCATCTGCACTAGGAGCACTTTACCAGTACAGCAATCCCAGTATACTATTATGGCAAAGCATTCCCAGTGTGGAAGTAGCTGTACTGGCTATTCACAGGTATAACAAAACCATGAATGAAACAAGCTATCCTGGTAAAAGTGCAGACTTATTGGTATAGGGGGATGCACACTGGGGCCTTTTCCTGGCACAGCTTTGTCAGTCAGGGATCACACCTCATCACACCCTGACCAACGTAGTATAACAGCTGAGGTGTGGAGTGCAGATCTGACCTATGTCCCAATACTCGCTAGTCCTTCACTTCATTAATACAATTAGGAATGAACATAAGTTTCTCTGAAATAGTAACAATAAAATTCTACTTTTAACATTTCCACAGTCCCTAAATCATTAATTTTAGTGAATGAATATAGGCCTTTATATAGGCCCCAGTGAAATCCTGCCCATCTCACAGCAGTTCCTGCTTCATTGTGTGAATGTAAATGAATAACAATCTGATTTCCATTACTGTATATTGATGCAAGGACACAGAGCACTGTAAATTACATAAATACATCTATGCCGGAATTGCTAAATAAATTATCCTTTTGAAAGGAAACCTAGATGTATGATCTGCAACAATATGAAGCCCTTCAAAAATGCTGCCTCTTGCAACTTGTTTTTCATTTTCAAAGACCAGCCAGTCCCTGACCCACAAATTTCAATCCCCATCATTTTATCATTCCAGTGGGGAATGGCATGTTAGCTGTCTGGTAAAGTGTTTGCTCAAAATGGGATTAATTAGGAATTGACTCCTCTTTTATTATTGAGTCTCTTACTTCTTATTTTTTCCATTAAGCAAATTTAATTTTGACTGGCCAAAGCCTCAGTATCTGCTATTCTTTTACAACATTACAGTTTAATGGCCAAAATGTTCAGACTAAAGTAAAGCACCTAAAGCCAAATTTAGCCACCCATATAAAAGGGCTAAGTGGGTCTCCTTTTTCCCTGACTTTATTTCTTTTCTCCACCCAAGATGCTGTTGCCTCCAGTATTAATTAATGCCACTTGTAGTCTCAGTTAATGGGGTTACTTGAAATCAACATAAGGTGCTCTCTACAAGGTAGATGAGTACCTACATTCTGATCCAGAAGCAGTAGCATTAGACCATAGAGCCTCTCTGACTGGGCATGTTCGTAGAGTCTTTCAAAAGAATTCCTCCGCTCTTGAAATTTATTCTTTCTTACAAGACATTCTTTCACTAGCCCTGGGCAAGCTATTTGACATTGGTCTGAACTAAGTAAGGGCTGCAAAAGCAATTACAGTGGAATTTGCTTTTAATTAACCTCTCTTTCTCATAGTGATCAGTTAGCTACCATAAAATGATTAGTATCTTATTTCCAAACCTGTCATTCATTGTTCTGCTATTTGGTTATTCGCATCAAATGGTTTCACCCATTCCGCCACCAAGAACTTGAGTACTAATTGCCTTGCCATACAGACTTTCTGGCCGATGTATAAGGATTGGGACCCAGGACTCTCATTAATGTTAACGGATCTTTAAGTTAAATTTTTACCAATATGTCAAGCAATGAAATGCAGATGATTACTTTGCTGTCTAATTGGTCACTTATGTCATAGCAGTGTTATAACTGTAGTCATGTCAGCTTCCATCTGCTTTCTCCAGGTTCTGCGATAGCAGCTAAAAACACTTCTGGCCATCAAGAGTGAGATATTTGCATACAATTCAAATGTGGGTAACCATTTTTTTTAAATCAGTTCCTCTTAGTATATAAATGTAAGCCAGTCCACCATAAGGCAGTTAGATATGCAATTTAATATACAACTATATTCACACACAATGAACCAAAAGACTAACATTTAAAATCACTTCATTACAATATCACTTTTGTAGTTAGCAATAGAATGAATACATTTTGAATAACCATTTTCTTTCCCTTTCCCTTAATTTCTTTTTATATTGATTTCAGCATGAAAAGAGGAACTAGTAAATCAGACAGTCATTTCAGTCTATGAAAGGTCCAGCAAATCATGCAACTTTTATATCTCTATGTTTTTGAACATAAGCTTAAGAGCCTAAAAACTGAGTGCATGTAATTTGAAAACAGTAATTTGAAAACAGGCAGTTCACATAACTGTTTAAGGACCTCAAAAGCAGACTCAGACATGCAGACCCAGGTGCACTGCATGAGAGAACTACAGACATCACTACTATGTTCAAAACACAAGGAGATAATGTGCAAAAACAAATGTCAAGATTTTGAACTAATGTAGACTGTTACTAGAAATGTAAGCATTTGGTTTACATTAAGTCCATTTTAAGGCATGCTTATATAACTAGAGAAGACAGAAACAAAGGCATAGAATTAATGTGCCTATTTTACATAAATATGAAATGGAAAACCATATTTTAATGTACACTATAGTTATCAGTATTGCTGGCTCCTTGAGTGTGGCTCAAATGTACTCTCTGCATATGGAATATTTAAAAAATAGCTTCCTGCTTGATGGTAGCATTGTAAGCTGGAGCTTCAGATGTAATAAATGGTGTGGCTTAAAACAGTTTTAAACACTGCAGGGCAAAGCCATGTCTGTTGTAAGCCGCATAATTCCATTGACTTCAATAGAGCTGTGACCAAGTAACTCAGGTCTGATCTTGGCCTTTTGTCTCATTTACTTATTGTTCAGAATAGGAAAGAAAACTTAATGAAGAAAGGACATCAAGAAAAGTGATTTCCATGGTCTCTTAATGATCTGTAATAATAAGGTTCTTATTTCCACAGCTCATTGCTCTGATACATTGTCCTTTCTGGGTAACAGCCAGTTCCTGGTTATAAGGATCAGCCAGGAACTAGCATGGCAGTTTGTTAAATGCATTGAGAACAAGTTCCTCTATGGAAGGTCCATTTTGTTTGATGATCTTATTCATTTTAAAGAAGGTTGAGCAGTTTTTGTTCTATTCTTAATTGGCTCAGCAAAGTGGAGATGTTGCTGAGCAAAATGTCATTAGCTAGAGATATCTGGCCAGATCTTTTAAAATCACAGTCAATACTGTCTAGCCTGTTAAAAGGATAAAATCCCTGAGTTATTGGCACAGCAACCACAACCCAAACAACAAAAGCACACATGATGATATATGTGATTGAAATGTGCTTATGCATGGGACAAAGCAAGATCTTGCATGTTAGCTCAGCGGCTTGCTCCTACTAAAACAAAACAAAAAAAACCCCATTTTTGAAGGGTTAAGCTTAAATTCAAAGCCCCTTGAAAATCCAAACACATTCTATCAAGCAGCTTCATGAGGAGACAGCTGATGCCCCTAGAAGACAGCTTCGGTAAAACCACCAATGAAATGTAATCAAGAGAACATTTACAAACTACGGTGTTTTGGAAAGCAGATGGAAATGGAATGCTAACATTTAAAAGACATTCCGCTCCTGGAGGTTTAAGGGACTAAACGAGTGAGTCACAGTGCTGTTTTGTTGCAACACATCATACATACATACATAAGCATTTGCTGTCATCACTAGAAAATCCAAACTGTCTTGTGCTTTCAAGTTTTCAGTCAAAGATTTCACAAAGTTCCATCAGCCACATAGTGATCAGAAATGGAAGGCTCTGCATTGCATAAAAGAATATCAACTTCCTAAAGACCATTTGGATGCTGAAGGGTGAGAATGTTAGGACCCAGCTACTGGAATTTCTCACTAAAGGCTTATGCTCCTCAAACTAGGACCTGAAACTGCAAAATGTGTGGTGGGAACAGAAGCTTTGGTAGAATCTCATTGAAATCCTGAAGACATATTAATGTTACAAGCAATAAAGAGAAGAGATTTTTAAAAATAGAATGACTATGCTAAGGAAGATTAGAGAGGTATCAAAATAAAGAACTCAATAATAGTGGGAAATTTCAATTATCCCCATATTGACTGGGTACATATCACCACAGGATGAAGTGCAAAGACAAAATTTCTCAATACTTTAAATGACTGCTTCTTGGAGCAGCTGATACAGAAAACCACAAGGGGAGAGGCAACTCCCAATCTAGTCCTGAGTGGAGTGCAGGATCTGGTCCAAGAGGTAACTATAACAGGACCGCTTGGAAATAGTGACCATAATATAATAACATTTAACATTCCTGTGGTGGGAAGAACACCTCAGCAGCCCAACACTGTGGCATTTAATTTCAGAAAGGGGAACTATGCAAAAATGAGGAGGTTAGTAAACAGAAATTAATAGGTACAGTGACAAGAGTGAAATCCCTGCAAGCTGCATGGACACTTTTCAAAGACACCATAATAGAGGCTCAACTTAAATGTAGACCCCAAATTAAAAAACACAGTAAAAGAACTAAAAAAGAGCCACCGTGGCTTAACAACCATGTAAAAGAAGCAGTGAGAGATAAAAAGGCATCTATTAAAAAGAGGAAGTCAAATCCTAGTGAGGTAAATAGAAAGGAGCATAAACACTGCCAAATTAAATGTAAAAATGTAATAAGAAAGCCAAAAAGGAGTTTGAAAAACAGCTAGCCAAAAGCTCACAAGATAATAACAAAATGTTTTTTAAGTACATCAGAAGCAGGAAGCCTGCTAAACAACCAGTGGGGCTCCTGGACGATCAAGATACAAAAGGAGCACTTAAAGACGATCAAGTCATTGCAGAGAAACTAAATAAATTCTTTGCTTCAGTCTTCACGGCTGAGGATGTTAGGGAGATTCCCAAACCTGAGCCGTCTTTTGTAGGTGACATATCTGAGGAATTGTCACAGATTGAAGTGTCACTAGAGGAGGTTTTAGAATTAATTGAGAAACTTAACAGTAAACAAGTTACCAGGACCAGATTGCATTCACCAAAGAGTTCTGAAAGAACTCAAATGTGAAATTGTGGAACTATTAACTATGGTTTGTAACCTGTCCTTTAAATCAGCTACCATACCCAATGACTGGAAGATAGCTAATGTAACGCCAATATTTAAGAAGGACTCTAAAGGTGATCCTGGCAATTACAGACCAGTAAGTCTAACATCAGTACCAGGCAAATTAGTTGAAACAATAGTATAGAATAAAATTGTCAGACACATAGAAGAACATAAATTGTTGCGCAAAAGTCAACATGGCTTCTGTAAAGGGAGATCATGTTTTACTAATCTATTAGAGTTCTTTGAGGGGGTCAACAAACATGTGGACAAGGGGGATCCAGTGGACATAGTGTTCTTAGATTTCCAGAAAGCCTTTGACAAGGTCCCTCACCAAAGGCTCTTACGTAAATTAAGTTGTCATGGGATAAGAGGGAAGATCCTTTCATGGATTGAGAACTGGTTAAAAGACAGGGAACAAAGGGTATGAATAAATGGTAAATTTTCAGAATGGAGAGGGGTAACTAGTGGTGTTCCCCAAGGGTCAGTCCTAGGACAAGTCCTATTCAATTTATTCATAAATGATCTGGAGAAAGGGGTAAACAGTGAGGTGGTAAAGTTTGCAGATGATACTAAACTGCTCAAGATAGTTAAGACCAAAGCAGACTGTGAAGAACTTCAAAAAGATCCCACAAAACTAAGTGATTGGGCAACACAATGGCAAATGAAATTTCATGTGGATAAATGTAAAGTAATGCACATTGGAAAAAATAACCCCAACTATACATACAATATGATGGGGGCTAATTTAACTACAACTAATCAGGAGAAAGATCTTGGAGTCATTGTGGATAGTTCTCTGAAGACGTCCACGCAGTGTGCAGCAGCAGTCAAAAAAGCAAAAACGGGAAGTTCGGAATCATTAAAAAAGGGATAGAGAATAAGATCTATCTTATTGCCCTTATATAAATCCATGGTATGCCCACATCTTGAATACTGCGTACAGATGTGGTTCCCTCATCTCAAAAAAGATATACTGTTACCCTGGGTTCTTTCAACCCAAAGCTCTTGGTAACTTTTACTCTGTGCGAGGTGGTGTCAGGAAATAAATCAGGGGAGATACGGCCGTCCGACCGATAGATGGCTGGCACAAACAGGGCAACACAAGCGTGCTTTCACTTAAAGCTAAACTTTACTTAGTCTCAAGCACCTATACACACATCCGCAACAGGTTAGTAAAACATCCCCAACCCTTGATAATTACCAAAGCTGAGTGTGGCTCTCGAGTGGCACAGTGGGCTGCCGGTGGGAAACACAAGATGCATCCAGAGAGAGAGTCCAGTCCTGAAGAATCCCCCTACCTCAAACTTTAGCCCCTTATTTATACATGAGTAATAGAATGACATGTCCCTTAAAGAAAACTTGTTAAGCAAGCAGTTCCAATGGGCAAGCAAGAGGCTCCTTCTGATTATTGATTAACCAGGTGTGGATTTTTCCAGAGTTTGCAGCCTTGAGGCTCCAATAGACATTCCTGGGGCACATCCTGCTCTTCTAAGATGCATGTATCAGCAACTTCAACACAATTCTTATCAGGAAGGATGCGGGGTCAAGCTGCCCTCTCTGTGGCACTCAAGAACCCCCCTCCCCTCCTGCCTTGGTTAAGCTAAGCCTGCTGACTTGGTTAATTTACAGCCTGCTGACTTGGCTGCTTTTAGCAATAAGCCATAGTGATTTCAGGCACTTTACTGGTTTGCCAAAGTCTCCCCTTACAATACTGGCATTAGAAAAGGTTCAGAAAAGGGCAACTAAAATGATTAGGGGTTTGGAATGGGTCCCATATGAGGAGAGATTAAAGAGGCTAGGACTTTTCAGCTTGGAAAAGAGGAGACTAAGGGGGGATATGATAGAGGTATATAAAATCATGAGTGGTGTGGAGAAAGTGAATAAGGAAAAGTTATTTACTTGTTCCCATAATATAAAAACTAGGGGCCACCAAATGAAATTAATGGGCAGCAGGTTTAAAAAAAATAAAAGAAAGTTCTTCTTCACTCAGTGCACTGTCAACCTGTGGAACTCCTTGCCTGAGGAGGTTGTGAAGGCTAGGACTATAACAGGGTTTAAAAGAGAACTGGATAAATTCATGGAGGTTAAGTCCATTAATGGCTATTAGCCAGGCTGGGTAAGGAATGGTGTCCCTAGCCTCTGTTTGTCAGAGGGTGGAGATGGATGGCAGAAGAGAGATCACTTGATCATTACCTGTTAGGTTCACTCCCTCTGGGGCACCTGGCATTGGCCACTGTCAGTAGACAGGATACTGGGCTGGATGGACCTTTGGTCTGACCCAGTGTGGCCATTCTTGTGTTCTTATATACTATTAATTACCAAAGCCCAGAAGGGATGATGGGTTAGAGAAAGAAAACTAGAAATAATTTGGGAACTTGTCCAGAGAGAACGAGGAGGGAGTTGCTTAGAAGCCTGGTCAAAAGTATCAATAAAGCATCGCATCTGGATGCAGTATGGTTTGGAATATCTTGAGAATCAACTATATCTCATATGTTGTATCAGTGCCAGCTGAAGAAGATAGCCCTGAAGAATTTTTATGATAATTTTTTTCTACTAGATTGGTAACATTTATCTCATCCTTTATAATAAAAATATGTATAAGGGATATCAAATCTCTTGTTCTACAGAACGATGGACTAGTTCATCAGCTGCTGTTAATTGGCAGAGCTGTGCTGAAGTCCCTGAAACTATGCCAATTCTCACTGGTGATCTGGCCCACTTTACTTGATAGACTAATAAATTTTACCCAAAATCATAAGGATAAATATTTCTCTCTCTCCATCTCACTGTATGAGTTTTTAATTCCCTGTATGATTCTAATATCTTCCATTGTTGTATGCAGTATTGTTTTATCCATGTTGGTCCCTGTATATTAGAGCGAAAAGGTGGGTGAGACAATATCTTCAGGGCCTGAAGAAGAGCTTTTTGAAGCCTGAAAGTTTCTCTCTCTCACCAACAGAAGATGGTCCAATAAAAGATACCTCACCCACCTTTTCTCTCTGAATCTAAGTCAAATAAGTGTGTTTTATATTTTGTTCTAAAGACTGTGAGTTCTTTCTGGACATAAGTCAACCACTAACTGCCTGAAGTTAGGAAGAAACTTCTTTATATGCATGCTACTGCATTATTGTCCATTTTATGTTTCTTGCACCTTTCATTGCATCATCTAGTACTGGCTAGTTTGAGAAACAAGATGCTGAACTAGATGGACCATTGATCCTATCTAGTATGAAAAGGTCTATGTTTCTATATTCTTGTGGGACATATTTTTTAAAGCCACTGTCACATCACCTGCCCTAGACCCAATTTAGGGAAACATTTTGCTCTCCGTTTCATGGCTGTAAATCTGGAATAGCTCCATTGAAGTCACTAAAGTTACCATAGCTTTACAGTTATAACCGAGATCATAATCTGACCCTAAACTGGATTTAGGGCAGTGATAGCATAGCTAATGATATTACTCCAACTTTACAACTTTATATCTAAGATCAGAATCAAGCAGAAATAAATGGCAAGTATTTTAAACTAGCTATGAGGCAGGTAACATTTTCAGCAAATATATTTAGAGATATAGGATACATCTACACAACAACTAGATACCCACAGCTGGCCCATGCCAGCTGACTTGGGCTTGCAGGGCTCAGGCTGTGGAGCTGTTTCATTGCTGTTTAGACTTCCAGGCTTGGGCTGGAGCCTGAGCTCTGGGACCCTCCCACCCCATAGGGTCCTTAAGCCCAGGCTGCAGCTTGAGCCCAGATGTCTATACAGCAGTGAAACTGCCCTGCAACCTGAGTCAGCTGGGCCGGGCCAGCCGCAGGGGTCTAGTTGCCGGGTAGACATACCCTAAGATCTGTACGCTGCTTGAAGAAAGAAAGTTTGGCTAATAAAACTCATAAGATCTTTTCATTTCCAGGAATGTGACTAAAGCTAGAATGTTCTTTCAGGCCTCAATTCAAATAACCACTGGAGTAGATGCCTAACTTTAAGCATGTGAGTAGCTCCATTGGCTTTAATGGGACTACTTACATGCTTACAGTTAGGCATATATTTTAAGAACCCTGGTGAATCTGAGCCCCAATTATGGTGGTGGGGTTTTTTTAATGTGATGCTTGCTTTTTACATTTTCCTGGTTTATTTGTTGTCTTTGAAACTGTTAAAGTGGAGGTAAACGGTCCACTGTATAGAATCCTCACTTTGGCATTCATTTGAAAACATATATATATTTGACTTTGTTGGACAAGTTAAATACAAGTCTCCAAGTTGGGACTGTTGCCATCTCTCAAGGAAAACACATTAGGGAGAACTCATCACAAGTACAGATCTCTGTGGGAAAGATGTATAGAGATCATCCGGATAGTCAGACATTGGACACCTGGTATTCCAGACACACTGGACATTTGACCTTGTTCACAAACACTTCTTAACATTTGCTCTTCCTTTTTTGTCTGTTCAGTCTTATTTCTTTAAAGCATAAAAGTTAAATTTGTCCAGGAAAGTCCTCTAGGATTTGTTAATGGAAATATTATTCTTTTTCTATTGAGAGCTAGGTAATATATCAAAGCCTTTCTCTCCTCTTGGCTATGTTGTTAAGGATTTTTTCCATTTTTTTTCTCTTGTAAACAAAATACTTTGTCAACTGAGAATGTGGTTATAAAAATATAATTAAAAAGAGTTTGGGACATTATATTTCAAGGACTTTCACATTGGGCTAAACTTGGAGAAGGAAACCACAAAGAAGTTACTTAGCCAGTATTTTTCTACACATCCTTTGATTGTATGGAAAATATCTGGGGTTTTGTAATAGGGTGTCAGCTGCTGTCTCAGCACTCCAATTCCCGCCAGTTTATATTAACTGAGCTCTGACTGAAAGACAGACAGTTGGCAGGGAAGGCCAATTAACTGCATGGAGGTACACCTGAGAGGCTAATTGGGTGGAAGCATCCCCAGCAGCTAGGACTATACAAGCAAACAGGAAGGAAGTGCTGGTAGGAGAGTAAGGAGCCTGAAAGAAAGCAGAAATATGCAGGACTGGCTGCTACTGCTGTTGTTTCCCTTCCTCTTCCCCAAAAGCAAGTGGGGAAGCTGGCTACTGATTGTAAATATAATATATAATAAAGTACAGTGGTAGTTAAGAAGACCTGGAGTGGTTGTGGTCAGTGACGAAGATTGGAGAGCACTCTCAGCGGACCACCACATGACAGGTTTAGACACGGATCAGGGCCTTCAGAAGTCCCCTCTCAGATTGTCTTCTGCTAGCAGCCACAGTGCAATCATGATCATTTGATTATAAACCTATTCTACTCTTATCAAAATGATGTCAGATGCTCAGATTTACGACTTCCCTGCAGGATAATACAGGAAAGGAAGAGGGGTTTTGGGGACGTTTTTCTTCATATGAGCATAATGTAATTAGAAAATATTCTAAGAAAAAAATCTGAAGTATATACTAAAGGCTAAATGGATTTCTATATTTGGACTGACACATTTGAAATCCTCCCAGCATTAAAGTCTCTTTTTAGATATGTTATTGTACTGAGCACTTTGATACAAGAACCAAAATCATCAGTGAAAGACTTTATTCATTTTTAAAACAACCTTTGCTTGCATCTTAGGAGGGATATTTGGGGTTCAGATATGTACCAGTCCACAGCTGGAAGCTGTTTTTTCACATTTTGCTGACAGGCGTGCTGCGCAACTGTATAAAACTTGAATTACAATCAGACAAGCTAAGGCCTCAGGAGATGTCAGATGAATTCCTACTTGAAAATTGAATTTGGCAGGAGAGCTAAAATTGGACCAGCTGCAGACATTAAGAACACCTAGCTTTTGGGCAACCAAAGTCAGTCTCACAGTCAGCAGAGCAATATAGGACTCTGATGACCGGAAAGTGAGGGGTACAATAAATTACCTCCATCACAACATCTTCTGTTGCCAGTAAGGGTTAAATTATTTAATGACAGGATAGAATGGAAAGCAAAAAATAGTAAACCCAGGAGACTTCATTAGTCCTAGGTAGGGAAGCGTCTCAGAATCCCAAGGGCAAGTACAGTTAGTCCCACTAGTGACTAGGCACTGTCTGGTGGGATGTTATATGAAGTCAACAGGTTATAATTTGCAGCATGGAGCACCAAGACTAAGTGAGGGTTGAAAATAACATTTACCAGATAGGAAACTTCACCTTGTTAACCTAAATTACTAGATGAGAGAGGATATCAGTACTGTTAGCAGGATATGTTCCATTGCAACACCAGTTCCTTATACACTGGAGGTAGCATACAGAGAGAGAGAGGGTCACTGAGAATCTTATTCAAATTGTTTCAGTTTTCCTCCTCATAGGCCCTTTCAGTAGGATGATATGATCAGCTCTTCAGTCCTCACACAGGGAAAACTTCCATGATGATAGAGAGACAAGGTGGGTGAGGTAATATCTTTTATTGGACCAATTTCTGTTGGTGACAGAGACAAGCTTTCAAGCCACCCAGAGTTCTTCTTCAGGTCTGAAAGCTTGTCCCTCTCTCATTAAACAGAAATTGGTCCGATAAAAGATTTGCCTCTGCCACTTCCTCTCCGATATCCTGGGATACAACTACACTGCATCCATAGGTGATAGATAAGAAGATGAAATGGACCACATTTACTTTCAGATGTTCTTGGAGCTATGGATAGAAGTTGGAGGTTAGAATTTGGCCCACACTTTGAGAAAAAACCCCAAGAACAGAAGACTTGATTTACTCTCACTTGGTCATTACCCTGTTACCGGGATCTTGCGAGAACACTTTGGCTGCTATTTTGGGTGGTCAGTGTGGGACTCTCAAAAGCGTAGAGCCCTATACATAATTATAGAGCCCTGTGCTAAGGCAAATTCTGTTGTGGCCTGATCTAGTACCAGCTGAAATCAGTGAGGCCTGGATCCACAAAGAGACTTGGACATCGTGATGCTTAGCATGACAAGGTCTAACTCTTGGATACCTAAAAAAAAAATCACAGGAACAGCAGTGAGATCCACAAAGCCTGAGTGAGGTGTCTAGACTCCCTATACCAACCACAAAAAACAGCATGCTAGGCAGGGAACTTCCTACACTAAGCAATGGGGGATGCTGAGAACAGGGCTGTATCATAAGCTCTGCCCCTGTTACAGAGTTAGGCACCTAAGTCCAGGCTGCAGGGCTATTTCTCCTTGCTCTCCACATCCAGGAACCTCTCCCAGAATCAGGCAGCTAACTCATTTTTTGTGAGATTGAGTTAAGTGCCTGCCTTACTCCACACTAACCTACCAGAGATGGGGGAACTCATAACCTTTCATCTATTAGCCCCGTGGGTAGAGCATTTCCCTAGGAGGTGGGAAAGCCAGGTTCAATTCCCCCCTCTGCCTGAGTGGAAAACAAGAATTTGAACAGACATCTCCTACCTCTCAGGCAAGTACTAGAACCACTGAGCTGTGGGATAGACACATGGGGGGCTTCCTCAGTCTCACCTGTTGAAGTTGTTCCACTTTGGATAAGTCAGGGGAGCAGGGAAACTGGACCCTGGGTCTCCCAGCTCCCAGACGGATGCCCTAACCACTAGGCTATAGAGTTGTTCTCTTAAGCCAGATCGTTATTTAAGCCAAAGTGGAACCGCTTTATCGGGAATGAGGGAATCCCCTATCAGAATATCCCATAGCTCAGTCTTTTGAGCACTCTCCTAGGAGGTGAGACGCTTAGTCCTCACCCCATGCCCATGTCCCAGCTGACTGTTCTAACCACTTTGAGTTCAAAGTTATAAGGTGGGTGGTGATACCTCCTCCTCTGGTTGGATTTTGAATGGGGCCCAGTCTGGTAGGCAGCTTCTGAGCAAACCCACTGCATTAGGCCCAGCAGGAAAGATAGGGGGGCTACCACGTACCTTTCCCCAGTTTGTGGATTGCTCTGAGGCTTAGGTAGGAGATCAACATCCAGCATGAAGAGTGAGGCAGCAGGGCACATACCCAGAGGTGGAAACATAGGTGCCTAAGGAACTTTTACTCTGAAAACTTAGATGCTGAATGAATTTAGGCACCTACAGGGTTAGGCAGCAGCTGACTGGGATTTTTGTGGATCATAGTGGAGCATAAAACAGGTGGATCTGGACCTAGGTTTCTCTCCATAAACTTCACTGAGCACAGGATCAGGCCCTTGGTGAATAAAGTCAGACACAATAATAAAAAGAAACATTGGAGAAGGCTTAGGATGTATCTTGTGTTCTTATTATGCAAAAGAATTTTAATGGATTCCCTCCTGCGCTGATCCAACTGTCTGTGTCTCTGTATCACTGTATCATTTTTTGCTAGACGTGTGGTGGTAGTTTTCCATAATAGCAATACCTCCAACAGATGCACATTTAATGTTCATTTGTAAAAACAAAAATTTCAAAGACCCCTTTTGGATTCAGTGGGCTTTTGTACCAGCCTCTGAGCAAAGTTTACAAGAGCTGTATACAGTAGTTTACAGCAGTTGCTACAGCTGCTCTGTGATTTTTTGCACATTCCTTTCCTATTGCTTAGACAAAACTGTAGTCCTTGTATTTTTGGTATGTGTTTTTGAAAGATATTTTGTTGTTTGAGCAGGCTTTGTATTATAGAGTCCAAAAAAAATTATGCCTCATACCTCAAGGTATCCTGTCTTTTGGATTTTGTACATTTGATTCACCGGGGCTGGATACAAAACAGAACTGAATAAAATGTCTAATTTTAAAACAGTGAGAAGTTTTCTATTGATATATTTCCTAGTTGCTTAAAGCCAAACAAATCTTAAAGACTATTATACTTAATGCCCTAAAACCATTAATATAAAATATTTTGATTGCTTTCCTAGTTTGTATTTGATCTGAGCCCTGGGGAAAAATACAGAACTCAGGATAAAGAGACAAAAATAATCTGATTTTATAAAAATTGCAACAGTTTTCATATTTTTCCATAGTTTCCTAGTCAGACCATAAATGGGTTTTCGGATATGTGAACTGGGAGATTTCCTGAAGAGTAAATTATTTAAACCTAAAGATTCACTACAACACATTCACAATGTTTTCCTAATAGAGTTTGGGTCATTAGATAAGAGGTCTAGTCTCTGTGACCCAGAAACAAAATGTAATACTACAAAGGTATAGGCCTAATTTGTTAGCACACAGCTAGAGAGGAAATCCATTTTTTTTCAGAATTCCACATCAACTTAAAAAAAATCAAAGCAGGATTAAAAGGAAATAATTGAAGGATGTATGAAATAATAACCTAAAATAGATTTTACCAAACACATTATGGCATGCAAAAGTTTTCACTGGAACTGTGGCCTGTTTACTGAGCCTCTGCACATGAATTATTGAATTACAGGAGTGTGTTATGTAATAAAGCACATCCGCTCAAAATGTATAACATAGGGAAGGCTGGATTTAATCTCTGTGGGAGAATTTTGGACAGTTCTTTTACAACATAGACTGTGGAACAAAATCTAGTAGTGGGAAATTTGTAGCTTTATCTTTCTTGAATATTGGATAAATGATAACTAGAATCAGGTGGGATTCTCTTGGTAGCTGCTGTGTCATATTAATAAAGAAGAGTTTATGTTAAAATATGAGCCAATGAAAAGGGTTTGGGGCTACATTCAGCAGTTTAATTTCAGCAGCTGGAAGCAGGTTACCTGGGGATTATATCTAATTATGCCGCTGTGACAGGAAGTAGTCATTCATTTTAAAAAGTGTGTGTTATAATCAAAGGAACAGATACAGCTTCCAAAACAAGGTGATGGGAGCAAATTCACTGCAAAGCCTCAGGTGTATGGCTTGATAAGGACTTGTTGGAGATGTTCAGATCATGATATAATATAGGTGGGAGAGGTGAGAATGTTTAAACATCTGCAGGTTGGTCAGGCAATTTGCCTACTTTGCCTGCCTTAGAACAAGTGGGAAGTTAATGAGGATGCTACTATACCTGGAAATGTTTCCCCCAAAGCGTCACATTGAACAATGCCAGTTTAAGTAATTTCCAGTAAGTAACCCTCTGGAAAGCCGAACTGTGGGGATGATATTAAAAATTAGTTCCTTCTCCCTCCACCCAAAACCAAAATACCTGTTTGCAAGTAGTATATTTAGGAGTATCCAAAGCTAGCTAGCTGGCTCAAGTGTTTTCAGTTCAAACCACATTATGTCTTAGTTTAGAAAATCAAACTGCTATTCTCATTTTTGTACAGCAAGGTTCAACAGATTCATTCAAGAAATGTGCTAAGACCAAAACCCTGGATCTAAACTGCTGATGCAGATACATTGGGCCTGATTTTCCTCTCACACTGGTTTTACATCAGTGTTACACTCTTGACTGATTTACATCAGTGTAAATGAGATAATCAGGCCAATAATTTCCAAAGCTGTCAGAACCAAAATACAGATCTCCAAACTTAGACATTCAAATTCCAGTTGAAACTAAACTTCCCAATTGTGTTCAGGTTGATGCTCAGTTTCTGACCATTAGGGAGATTTAAACTGTGATGCAATGTTGTCATTAAAGTCTCATCCTGTTTTCATGCACAAGACTCTTCAGAGTAAAGGTACGCTTGTTCAAAAGAGGTATCAAGTATAATGTGGAATAAAGTGTTACATGATACTAAACTTCTCTCGTGGTTTTAGTTTGCTCATCTGTAATTTCTTGGCAGATGTCCATAATACTGACAGTAAGTTGGGAATAGCACATGAAAAGGGTGTACATCTTAACTTCTCTTTCAAATCTGCAGAAACTTGCAAAGGAAAAAGATGTGGCCAAAATGTTAACAGAAGCAAGAGGCTGCTGTTCCTTGGAAATAAGGTTCATTACTGAATTTGCATACTATATTTAATTGTAAAAATGCCCGCCAGATGCTAGTATCCAATATACACATACGTTCTTGCACATCATAAACACTAAGATATACCCAGTAAACCAGACGCTGCCCTCAGATACATACACAAAACTGCCACTGATGTCAATGGAAGTTGTGTACTGTAATAACTAGAGTTGGTCAAAAAATTTCAATTGAAACTTCTTTATTTGAAAATGGTTATTGACTACCAGGAAATTTTCATGGAAAAATTTCTGGTTTTAATAAAAAAAATTCAAGTTTTTGTCAAAAAAAGAAAACATGCAAATCAGTTCTAGTAATAATCCTGTAGGGGGAGCTAGAGGGCAACTTGTTATCAGGAGGATTATGGTAATAGTTTCTGGACATTCTGAAGGGACTAGCACTGTGAGCAGCAAATCCTGTGAGGCCATAAATTCCCCACCCGTAGCTCATGGACCTAGTTTTGGAATTATCCCTGTTAATGTTTCTAACTAGAATAAAGTTATTCCTCTATTTTACCTTAAATCTCTGATTCACTCTGTGTCAGGTTCTGCAACCCTCACTTAGTGATTAGTGGTTACTTACGTGAGTGGTTGCACTGACTCACTCCATGAGTTAACACCATTCAACAAGTGTAAGGGTTGTAAAATCCCCCCCATGCGCAGGCTTATGCCTCAGATCTTCAGAGCTCTATCTAAGAGCAGAAACTGGACCACTGTGTATATTTTTTTTCTTTATAGTGGTACACAAGAAGTGCTCATCTTTCAAAATCAAGCTTTGCACCAATAGACACTGGTACTATTTGGCTAACTACAGCTCAGTCAAGAGGCTTACATTTGTTAGTTGATTGACTGAGGTACACCTACACAGCAAAAGCTGTGCATAGGCAAGCCCTACATGAGCTATCTGCTCAGCTTTTGCTGTGTAAGCCTACCATTAGTCTTATACTGCTAAATATATTCATCTAGAAACACCTTCTAAAAGGCATCAAAGAAAACAACATGAATATTATGATAACCTTAGATAACTCTATAAATCAGCATGAGGATATGTCATGCTAAATTTAAAATGAAGAGCTAATTCTATCATCTTTTTAAGCAACCGTTTAAAATTACCTTAAATGGAATATGAGTGAGGGGACCATTACAGCTACAACAACACTGCAAACTTTAAATGGACCAGACAATTAAAAATCCATGAGATGAAGAATTTCAAAATTTACTGATGTGTGATATAAACTTGGCAAGAAATTAACAGTTCATCTCCATGATTATTCAGTTGATGGGAAAAATGAATTGTCATGACTCTTGGACAATCAGAACACTATTTTAAAAACAAAAACAACAAAACACCTTAAAATCAATGCAGGATATACCAGACTGATTTAGGAACGTAATTTTGCAGAAAATGACTACTAAAGATTCCATTAGTTCTATGCTGGAATAGAACTCATATTTGTAGGGTGTTTTACATCTTATTTACTTCATAAAGCTTAATTAAAGTCAGTCATGTGTCACTGGTGGCAGCAAAATACATCATCCTATAGGAAAGATTTTTGTTTGGAAACTGGAGAATATTAATTTGTCCTCAGATGTGGTGATGAAGTTTAGGTACCTCTTAGCATGCAGAGTGCTTTACCTCGGATGAAACATATTCATATCATTGTTGGCCACGTCACAGCCTTATTTTAATAAACTGTATGGAGGTACATTCTTGTCTCACAAAAGCAAATGAAACTTTCATTGATTACGAAGGGAGTTGCATGTATGTATGTGATGGCAGAATCTTACCTGTAGTTTTTTAGGTATGTACCTGTTAAAATACTGATGTATATAGTCAAACAACTACAGAGAACCATTATGTAACTTCTCACAATTATGTAAACGCTTGACATGCTAGCATTGAGCAACTTAAGTAAGCTTTTCTGTCAATGTTTAAATCACTTTTGGGTGCTCCTATAATTATGTTCTAAGCCTTTTAGCCTATTTTAACCTACTTAAAATATGGTAGTGCAAATGTAGATATATAGACTATACCAGGCAACATAAGAAAAACCTCTCTACAAGGTCTTGTATGAGTTTTTGTACATTTCTAATGTATATTACAGATCAGGATACCAAAATTTAAACTACGACACCACACAGCAAGTGGGATTTCATATCCCAGAACAGATATGAGTTTTCCCTAATGTATTACCTTCACTCAAACACAGCTTTGTAATAAATGGTCCAATTCTAAATCTCAAGGGTGTTCAAAAGCCCTCGAATTCTTGCTTCTTATCTCTGTTAGAATGCTCTCTAATCTAGGTATGGCACTTTCAGATATCCTATAAATAACTTATGTACTATACTGAAGACCTCTTGTGGATTGTTTTCTTTTTAAATATATTGCCTGCACAGTACATTCAGATTTATTTAAATACAATTTTAACACATTGCACTGTAGCAGAAATACCTTCTTGATTTCCCCTAAGAATCCAATGCTGCAGCCAGAAATACCGGAGTCAAAGAGTGTCTCTTATTTAGATGTGGAAATATATGCTTCTGATTAGGCATTCAAATCCAGTAATTCTACAGTGTGCTCTTGAGGAGAGATGGGAAAATACTCAATGCTTCTAAAACAGTTCTCCAGTGCTATGAGACTAATCGTATTTTTCATCAGGAGTTACTAGCGCATTGAGTAGCTCCATCTTGCTACACTCTCAAAGGACAAACTATGGTTGTGATGCAAAACTAGCTGAAGTCAAGAAAAAAATTCTCATTAACCTCAGTGTGCTCTGTATCATATCCCACATGATTTTTGGCAGCACTGAAGCAAAAAGCAGTCACCCGCCTTGTTCGGACACTGCAGGCCCCAAAGCATGCAAAGTTGATCAGAATAGTTTGATCCATTTTGAGCTGTCTGTCCCTTTCATAAAATTTAGATCATGTAAACTCTGAAAACAGGATAATTCAAGGGCATGAGTCAGACAGATGGATCAGATACAGCAGCCATAGCAACAGGCACATTACGCAAGTGTTTGCATTAGATACAAGGCCAAACATTTTGTGCTACAATAGATATACTGGGGAGGGGGGAGAGAATCCTTTAGAAACCTGCACCTGAACGTTCAATAGCAACTGAAATTCTATCTACAAGTGCATAAGGCATTACAGAAAAGACTCTGCGGCACAATAATTCTATTGCTGCTATTGTGCAGACATGACATAATTTACCTCAGTGCAGAGGCGGCCATTCGCATTAAGTTCCACTTAAGCCCGTAGTGCAGAGCTGAAGTGGTGCATAGGGCCTTGTGTGGGCACTAGGCACAGGTTTGAATTTTACCCAGAGAGTGCATGAAGAGGAAGTCACTTTCCATTCACTTTGGTAGATGTCATTTATATAGCTACTCTACAGCATTCTGACATCTCTGGAAATGAAAAATATGCTTATGCAAACACCTGTGAGAGGTTTGAGGAGCATAAAACAGATCAGCTTAGAAACTGAATATATGTACTTATTTACTTAGATGTAATCAATAGGGTAAAAAAAAAAAAAAAAAAAAAAAAAAGGCCCACCTAGATGAAAAGTTCTTGGCATTCTGACAGTCAAAGCTGGGAGTTTTAAAGAAGCATATGGAGTTCAGTGTCCAAACACCACTGAAATGCAGTGAGATTTGGGTGCCTAACTCCCTTAGTTTAAATAGTCTTACAACAACATAATAATGACCATTTAACGCCATTTGAAAATTTCATCCCAGCAGCCACTTTTCACAGTCATGAGCGGTAACAAATGACCTTAGCCAGACAGTAAATCAAAGCAATAGAAAAGCCCTTTTCCACATACATCTCCCCTCCCACCTTTGGGAACATACCCTTAACCTTCCCCCAAAATCGTGTCATATACTTATATTGCTTCATATGATGCCATAAAATTATACTTATCCATCTAGAGTCTTATATTGGTGCCCAACACCATAGTGTCTTAGGCTCCATTCCAGCAAAGCAATGGGACTAAGGGAAATAAAGGAAAGACTTCAATGGGATTATTCACATGCTTAAAATTAAGCGTGTTCTTAAATATTTTGCTGGTCAAACCTCAGTGCCTAGGTTCAGAGTAGTTGCATTGTATATGAGTACAAATTATTTCAAATATCCTGAGTACAGTTCTGTTAATTATTATGAACATTTTAATGGCAAACTTAGTCCTTTTTCCCCGTTTGCATCAGCATTACTATTATTGTTACTATTTACTATTTGTATTGTGGTAGCACCAAAGGCCCCAGTCAGGATCCAGGCTCCATTCTTAGCAGCAGTGTGACTATTTACACCTCTTTTATATTGATGTCATCATTATCCACAAACAACCCAGTTGAGAAGTTGGGTACTTCAAACACAACTACCTGACTCTAGCTTGTGACTCATTTTGTTGTAACTCCTGTATCTGAAGTTTCTCTGAATTTCTGAGTTCAAATCCAGGTCTCTCAGAACTTGTCTACTCCTTACAAGATGAATTTATAGATCTTGACAGAGTTGGCTTTTCTCACTGCAAAGGAAGGAAGTTACTTTAAGCTTAAAAGAGCAGAACCATCTGGCAGTGCACAGCTGTGGCAATATTATGCATCTCATTATTTATAGAGATACCTGTATGGAGAATGATTCTGTGCTGTAGCATTCTAAAACTTCCTATGGTGGAATAAGGGTTTTATTCTTCTCACAGGTGGCGTGGGGAGGGGAATGTGTATAAACCTCTGTGGTTTTTTGTT